>NC_041389.1:40209567-40210062 GCF_002162155.2 Triticum dicoccoides
TATATATATATGTTCCTATTTTGTATACACACTTAGCCATTATTATGCATGGGTCCAATGATGTGTAATATATATGTTCCTATTTTGCATACATATTTAACCGTCAAATGATGCAATATATATCGCCCTCCCTTCGTTCACTGCCCTCGGGAAATAAAAGTGGGATAAAATAAAGGAAAAGAAAAAGGAAAACTGGCAGTAGCGACGGTAGTAGCAGCGCATTTTGCATAAACCGCTGCAGCTACTGAATTTAGTAGTACGCATTTTACCTAAATAGCTGCAGCTACTGATGTTAGTAGCAGCGCGTTTTGACGTAACGCGCTACTACTACGTCCACTTAACCCAAAATTCTCACTCGCCCTACTTCATCCCGCCATTTCCCCCCAAATCCCCACTCTCTCTCTCCCGTCGCACCGCCGGGCCCGACCCGACCCCGGCGCTCGCCCCCGACTCCGCCGGCGCCGGCGCTAGCCCCCGACCCCGGCGCTCGCCCCC
>NC_041389.1:40210972-40225269 GCF_002162155.2 Triticum dicoccoides
TTATGTTAATTAATTAGGTTATCTATTTAGTTATGAATTTAGCTAGGTTTCAAAATTAGCTGAATTTATATGCAAATTTGAACTGGACATGTGATATGTGCATATGTCATGTTTTGGACATGTCATGTTTGGAAAATGATCCGAGTGGCCTATGTTATGCCGGAATGTTGATTCATTTCCGTTCCGGTGAATTTCAGGCGCTCGATATGTCCATTTTTTAGCAAAGGTCATGCCGAAATTTCCCGTGAATAAAGGCATGATTTGTGCTACATAGTTGGCATATCGAGTGCTGGCACATAGATTTCTTTTTATGTCATTTCTCATTTATTCATACTTTTAGAAATAAATGAGGACACTTAATCATAGGAAACATGTCGAACAACGAAGAAACTGGGCCTTCTGACCAAGATGCAGACGAGATGGATTATGAGGGTGAACAAGAGTACCTCGACTATTTGACTGCTAAGCAAGGTTTGCAGGTCGGCCTCGATGATGGTACTGACGCCGACATCGACACCGACGGCGCCGGCATCGATGGCGGCATCGAGACCGGTGGGGAAGGTACCGGCGGGGAAGGTACCGGCCCCGATGCCGCTACCGAAAAGAGGAAGCATAAGAAGCAGAGGATACGAAAACCTAACAAACTAGGGATTGGACGACTTGTGATCACAAAGATGGCACCTGGCAAGTTTGAGCCATTAGAGCCGGAAGAACCTCGCAAGTGCTATGGGAACCAAGTAGGATGCATCCTACGGGAATGCGCGAGCATCAACGATGATGACTTAAGGAGTAAAGAACATTTGACGCAGTTGCTCCTAACGAAGTTGCACAAGAGATTCAAGTTCCCCGACCGGGATGATAACATAGAACAACCGTGGGATGATCCGAAGATGAAAAAGATTAACAATCACGCCATGGGCATGTTCAGCAATGATTTGGCCTCCTGGAAAGGGAGGGTGAAACGAGCTATTGAGGCTGATGAACCCCTGTCCAAGATTCTGGAGGAAAATCCGACACTTACGGAAGAGGAGTTCGAAAAGTTCAAGGACACTTGCACTACCGAGGAAGCCAAGGCTAAGGCTGCGAAATTCAAAAGCCTTCAGCAAAGGAACACGGGGAAGCATCGCCTCGGAAGCCGTGGCTACCTCGGTAAAAGGCCCATATGGGATAAGGAGGATGCGGAACGTGAAGCTGCGGGTCTCCCAGACCCCTTCGCGAAGTTCACCAACCCCTTGGAGCATGACTTCATCAGGGCCCGCTACAAGTGGGACAAGGAGAAAAAGGTTTTTTACACGGACAAGATCACGAGGAAATTGATTAGACTACTGGAGAAGCAACACCGGCTTGCAGCCAAAAGCCCTACTTCTCCGATGAGGCCCAAGTGGGACACCCCTCTCAATCGGGCCTTGAACGAACTTAAGGGACTCCCGTTGGACCAGCGGCCGCAATATGGACCAGATTGCAAAAAGTGTCTCTTCATGAAATCCTCACAGGACACGCCTGAAGATGCCGCCCCAACACAGGCTCAACTAGCTGGGAGCGAGGGTCGTTCAGTACTTAGCCCGGGAACACTTGGGCAGGGGTTAAGGAAGGGTCTGGAAGGTGTGTCCAAGAAAAAGGAGAGGAAGAGATCGGGGAAGGTAACTGCCTCCAAACAAGCCAGAGCACACAGCAGCCAGACGATGCATTCTGAAGAGCGTGTACTCGTGAAAGGTGCGGTCATGTTCCATCTCACGGGCGAGCCGATGCTACCGCCGAAACCGCTGGAGGCACTATCAGGGGATCTCAGGAGACTGCACGACCATGTGCTGTCGACTGAGAAAAGCCTACTAGCCTCAAAGGATCCAGGATATCCGACATACACGGCTCATGTGCCTAAGGGGAAGTGCTACGTCGACACACGACCCGCGGAGGTGTTCTTCCTGTGGTTTGACCATATCTTTGAGATGTTTCTAACAAGGCGGCTTGATTTTACTATCGTCCGCCTTTTTGCGCTACATATGAGCTCCGTCATGAAGAGTGAAGAAGTCTCGCAAATCTGTGTGGCAGATCCGTACTACATGCACGAGTCTTTCTTGAGTCTCGGCGACTTTGAGCGTGAAACTGCTAGGGAGTACCTCCAAAATTTCATGGTACAGAATAAGGACCGGGAAATTGTCCTCGTGCCTTATCATCCAAAGTAAGTCAGTTCCGGACAACCCTTTCGTACATTTCAAACATTCCTTCTCTCTCATATGGGGAATAATTTGAGGTGTCTTTTCCCCGCAGCAACGGGCGCGCCGTCCTTATCGTTCTTTACCCGCAAGTCTCCCACGCCGTGTATTTTGACCCTTCCAGAGACTACGAGAAAAAGGACTACACCCACATAATGAATATTCTAGATGATGCTCTCCAAGGCTTCAGCTTTAGAGGTGGCCATGTGCATATCAAGAAACAAAGGAACAAGAAGATGGGTTTCGCGCATAAAACTAACTTCTCTTGCATCCATGTCCCAAAACCAAGCAAGAAGGATGGATTCTACATCGTCCATCTCATGATTCAGTTCAACACGGATCACCAAAAGCTTCGCATTAATAGCAGAAATGATGATCATATCCACAAGTGGCTAGAATCTCATGGAGAAGCGAATTATAAACTTAGAGATGACTTCTTTCGCATCCAAAGCGACATTGCGACGATCATCATGAAAGAAGTCGTCGATGAGAAGGGGATGTTCCACCACGGCCCTATATCGCGAGCTGACGTCCGAACTCGCATAGGCATGCAACGTCTAGACCTCACGCCGTTCAAGAAGCTAGGGTTCGTCCTCGATGATATGGAAGGATGGAACTTCTAGTGATTTATGATGCCGATGATGATGATATGTGTCGGTTGAACTTGTATACTTTTTGTAGCGATGAAACTTTGTGATCGTCCACGGTCCCTGCCGAACTTGCGTAACGCTACTTTGTTAGTTTGCGTATGATGACCTGCGTACCTCTAGTTAATTAATTTGCATACTGTATATGTTGCATCTAGTTGCTAACCCTTTCTTTTTCGGTGTTGCTCTAGTATATTTTGTTGCATATATATAATTGTACATCCTCTTCATGAACATGCATCTCTAACAGGTACCTAGTTTCTTGATGGCGAGATGGAAATGCTATGTCGTGTACAAAGGGAAGGTTCCGGGTGTTGGAAATATGCCCTAGAGGCAATAATAAATTGGTTATTATTATATTTCCTTGTTCATGATAATCGTTTATTGTCCATGCTATAATTGTATTGATAGGAAACTCAGATACATGTGTGGATATATAGACAACACCATGTCCCTAGTAAGCCTCTAGTTGACTAGCTCATTGATCAATAGATGGTTACGGTTTCCTGACCATGGACATTGGATGTCGTTGATAACGGGATCACGTCATTAGGAGAATGATGTGATGGACAAGACCCAATCCTAAGCCTAGCACAAAGATCGTGTAGTTCGTATGCTAAAGCTTTTCTAATGTCAAGTATCTTTTCCTTAGACCATGAGATTGTGCAACTCCCGGATACCGTAGGAATGCTTTGGGTGTACCAAACGTCACAACATAACTGGGTGGCTATAAAGGTGCATTACAGGTATCTCCGAAAGTGTCTGTTGGGTTGGCACGAATCGAGACTGGGATTTGTCACTCCGTGTAAACGGAGAGGTATCTCTGGGCCCACTCGGTAGGACATCATCATAATGTGCACAATGTGACCAAGGGGTTGATCACGGGATGATGTGTTATGGAACGAGTAAAGAGACTTGCCGGTAACGAGATTGAACAAGGTATCAGGATACCGACGATCGAATCTCGGGCAAGTATCGTACCGATAGACAAAGGGAATTGTATACGGGATTGATTAAGTCCTTGACATCGTGGTTCATCCGATGAGATCATCGTGGAACATGTGGGAGCCAACATGGGTATCCAGATCCTGCTGTTGGTTATTGACCGGAGAACATCTCGGTCATGTCTGCATGTCTCCCGAACCCGTAGGGTCTACACACTTAAGGTTCGATGACGCTAGGGTTATAAAGGAAGCTTGTATGTGGTTACCAAATGTTGTTCGGAGTCCCGGATGAGATCCCGAACGTCACGAGGAGTTCCGGAATGGTCCGGAGGTAAAGATTTATATATGGGAAGTCCTGCTTCGGCCATCGGGACAAGTTTCGGGGTCATCGGTATTGTACCGGGACCACCGGAAGGGTCCCGGGGGTCCACCGGGTGGGGCCACCTATCCCGGAGGGCCCCATGGGCTGAAGTGGGAAGGGATCCAGCCCAAAGTGGGCTGGGGCGCCACTTCCCCTAGGGCCCATGCGCCCAGGGTGGGGGAAACCCTAAAGGAAGAGTCCTAGGAGGGGAAGGCACCTCCTAGGTGCCTTGGGGGGAAGGGAATCCTCCCTTGGCCTCCACCCCAAGACCCATCTAGGGCTGCCGCACCCCCTAGGGTGGGAACCCTAGAGGGGGCGCACCCTCCTCCCTCTCCCCTATATATAGTGAGGCCTAGGGCTGCCCATAACACGTGATTCGATCTCTGCCTGTTGGTGCAGCCCTCCCTCTCTTTCTCCTCATATCTCGCGGTGCTTGGCGAAGCCCTGCAGTATTGCCACGCTCCTCCATCACCACCACGCCGTTATGCTGCTATTCGATGGAGTCTTCCTCAACCTCTCCCTCTCTCCTTGCTGGATCAAGGCGTAGGAGACGTCACCGGGCTGTACGTGTGTTGAACGCGGAGGTGCTGTCCGTTCGGCACTTGGTCATCGGTGATTTGAATCACGACGAGTACGACTCCATCAACCCTGTTCACTTGAACGCTTCTGCTTAGTGATCTACAAGGGTATGTAGATGCACTCTCCTTCCCCTCGTTGCTAGTTTCTCCATAGATAGATCTTGGTGACACGTAGGAAAATTTTGAATTTCTGCTACGTTCCCCAACAGTGGCATCATGAGCTAGGTCTATGCGTAGTTTCTATGCACGAGTAGAACACAAAGTAGTTGTGGGCGTTGATTTTGTTCAATATGCTTGCCGTTACTAGTCTTATCTTGATTCGGCGGCATCGTGGGATGAAGCGGCCCGGACCAACCTTACACGTACTCTTACGTGAGACCGGTTCCACCGACAAACATGCACTAGGTGCATAAGGTGGCTAGCGGGTGCCAGTCTCTCCCACTTTAGTCGGAACAGATTTGATGAAAAGGGTCCTTATGAAGGGTAAATAGCAATTGGCATATCACGTTGTGGTTTTGCGTAGGTAAGAAACGTTCTTGCTAGAAACCCATAGCAGCCACGTAAAACATGCAAACAACAATTAGAGGACGTCTAACTTGTTTTTGCAGGGTATGCTATGTGATGTGGTATGGCCAAAAGGATGTGATGAATGATATATGTGATGTATGAGATTGATCATGTTCTTGTAATAGGAATCGCGACTTGCATGTCGATGACGTGACAAGATGATCATGGAGCCCCAAGATGGAGATCAATGGAGCTATATGATATTGGCCATATCATGTCACTACTATATAATTGCATGTGATGTTTATTATGTTTATGCATCTTGTTTACTTAGAACGACGGTAGTAAATAAGATGATCCCTTACAACAATTTCAAGAAGTGTTCTCCCCTAACTGTGCACCGTTGCTACAGTTCATCGCTTCGAAGCACCACGTGATGATCGGGTGTGATAGATCCTTACGTTCACATACAACGGGTGTAAGACAGATTTACACATGCAATACACTTAGGGTTAACTTGACGAGCCTAGCATGTACAGACATGGCCTCGAAACACAGAAGACCGAAAGGTCGAGCATGAGTCGTATAGAAGATACGATCAACATGAATATGTTCACCGACGTTGGCTAGTCCGTCTCACGTGATGATCGGACACGGCCTAGTTTACTCGGATCATGTAATCACTTAGATGACTAGAGGGATGTCTATCTAAGTGGGAGTTCATAAGATGAACTTAATTATCCTGAACATAGTCAAAAGGTCTTTTGCAAATTGTGTCGTAGATCACGCTATAGTTCTACTGTTTAGATATGTTCCTAGAGAAAAATTAGTTGAAAGTTGATAGTAGCAATTATGCGGACTAGGTCCGTAAATTGAGGATTGTCCTCATTGCTTCATAGAAGGCTTATGTCCTTAATGCACCGCTCAGTGTGCTGAACCTCGAATGTTGTCTGTGGATGTTGTGAACATTTGACACACACGTTTTCATGACTACATGATAGTTCGGTAATGTTAAACGGTTTAGAGTTGAGGCACTAAAGACATTTTCGAAACATCGCGGAACATATGAGATGTTTCAAGGGCTGAAATTGGGATTTCAGGCTCGTGCCCACGTCAAGAGGTATGAGACCTCCGACGATTTTCTTAGCCTGCAAACTAAGGGAGAAAAGCTCAATCGTTGAGCTTGTGCTCAGATTGTCTGAGTGCAACAATCACTTGAATCGAGTGGGAGTTGATCTTCCAGATGAGATAGTGATGTTTCCCCAAAGTCATTGCCACCAAGCTGCTAGAGCTTCATGATGAACTATAACATATCAAGGATAGAGATGATGATCCTTGAGGTATTCGCGTTGTTTGACATCGCGAAAGTAGAAATCAAGAAGGAGCATCAATTGTTGATGGTTGGTGAAACCACTAGTTTCAAGAAGGGCAAGGGCAAGAAGGGATACTTCATGAAACTGCAAATCAGCTGCTGCTCCAGTGAAGAAACCCAAGGTTGAACCCAAACCCGAGACTAAGTGCTTCTGTGATAAGGGGAATAGTCACTAGAGCGGAATTACCCTAGATACTTGGTAGATGAGAAGGCTAGCAAGGTCGATAGAAGTATATTGGATATACATTGTGTTGATGTGTACTTTACTAGTACTCCTAGTAGCACCTGGGTATTAGATACCGGTTCAGTAACTCGAAATAAAAGCTACGGAATAAACGGAGACTAGCTAAAGGTGAGCTGACGATATGTGTTGGAAGTGTTTCCAAGTTTGATGTGATCAAACATCGCACGCTCCCTCTACCGTCAAGATTAGTATTAAACCTGAATAATTGTCATTTGGTGTTTGCGTTGAGCATAGACATGATTGGATTATGTCTATCGCAATACGGTTATTCATTTAAAGAGAATAATGGTTACTCTATTTATTTGAATAAAACCTTCAATGGTCTTGCACCTAAAAATGGTTTATTGAATCTCGATCGTAGTGATACACATTTTCATGCCAAAAGATAGTAATGATAGTACCACTTACTTGTGGCACTGCCATGTAAGTCATAATGGTATAAAACGCATGAAGAAGCTCCATGTTGATGGATCTTTGGACTCACTCGTTTTTTGAAAAGTTTGAGACATGCGAACCATGTCTATTGGTGTATACGCATGAAGAAACTCCATGCAGATGGATCGTTTGGACTCACTTGATTTTGAATCACTTGAGATATGCAAATCATACCACATAGGCAAGATGACTGAAAAGCCTCGGTTTCAGTAAAATGGAACAAGATAGCAACTTGTTGGAAGCAACACATTTTGATGTGTGCAGTCCAATGAGTGCTGAGGCATGCAGTGAATATCGTTATGTTCTTACTTCACAGATGATTCGAGTAGATGTTGAGAATATTTACTTGATAAAACACAAGTCTGAATTATTGAATGGTTCAAGTAATTTCAGAGTGAAGTAGAAGATCATTGTGACAAGAGGATAAAATGTCTATGATATGATCATAGAGATGAATATCTGAGTTACGAGTTTTGGCACACAATTAAGACATTGTGGAAATTGTTTCACAATTAATACCGCCTAGAACACCATAGTGTGATGGTGTGTCCGAACATCATAGTTGCACCCTATTAGATATGGTGCGTACCATGATGTCTCTTATCGAATTACCACTATCGTTCATGGGTTAGGCATTAGAGACAACCACATTCACTTTAAATAGGGCACCACGTAATTCTGTTGAGATGACACCGTATGAATTATGGTTTAGAGAAACCTAAGTTGTCGTTTCTTAAAGGTTTGGGGCTGCGATGCTTATGTGAAAAAGTTTCAGGATTGATAAGCTCTACCCCAAAGCGGATAAAATGCATCTTCATAGGACACCCAAAACAGTTGGGTATACCTCCTAATTCAGATCCGAAAGCAATATGGATTGTTTCTTGAATCGGGTCCTTTCTCGAGGAAAGGTTTCTCTCGAAAGAGTTGAGTGGGAGGATGGTGGAGACTTGATATGGTTATTGAACCATCACTTCAACCAGTGTGTATCAGGGCACAGGAAGTTGTTCATGTGGCACCTACACCAATTGAAGTAGAAGCTTATGATAGTGATCATGAAGTTTCGGATCAAGTCACTGCCGTACCTCGTAGGGTGACAAGGATACATACTACTTCAGAGTGGTACAGTAATCCTGTCTTGAAGGTCATGTTGCTAGACAACAATGAACCTACAAGCTATGGAGAAGCGATGGTGGGCCCAAATTCCGACAAATGGTTAAGAAACCATGAAATCCGAGATAGGATCCATGTATCAGAACAAAGCATGGACTTTGGTGGACTTGCCCAATGATCGGCAAGCCATTAAGATAAATGGATCTTTAAGAAGAAGACGGACGTGGACGGTAATGCCACCGTCTATGAAGCTCGACTTGTGGCGAAGAGTTTTTCACAAGTTCAAGGAGTTGACTACGATGAGATTTTCTCATCCGTAGCGATGCTTAAAGTCCGCCGGAATCACATTAGCACAAGCTGCGTTTAAGAAATCTGGCAGATGGATGTCAAAACGAGTTTCCTTACCAGTCGTAAGGAAAGGTTGTATGAAATACAATCAGAAAGGTTTTGCCGATCCTAAGGATGCTAAAAGGTATGCAAAGCTCCAGCAATCCTTCTAAGGACTGGAGTAAGCATCTCGGAGTTGGAATGTGCGCTTTGATGAGATGATCAAAGATTTTGGTGTATACAAAGTTTATGAGAAACTTGTATTTCCAAAGAAGTGAGTGGGAGCACTATAGAATTTCTGATGAGTATATGTTGTTGACATATTGTTGATCAGAAATGATGTAGAATTTCTAGAAAGCATATAGGGTTATTTGAAAGGTGTTTTTCCATGGAAAGCCTGGATTAAGCTACTTGAATGTTGAGCATCAAGATCTATAAGGATAGATCAAAACGCTTAATGGTACTTTCAAATGAGCACATACCTTGACATGATCTTGAAGGTGTTCAAGATGGATCAGTCAAAGAAGAAGTTCTTGCCTGAGTTGTAAGGTACGAAGTTAAGACTTAAAGCTCGACCACGGCAGAATAGGGAGAAAGGACGAAGGTCGTCCCCTATGCTTAAGACATAGGCTCTACAGTATGCCATGCTGAGTACCGCACCTGAAGTGTGCCTTGCCATGAGTCAGTCAAGGGGTACAAGAGTGATCCAAGAATGGATCACAGTACAGCGGTCAAAGTTATCCTTAGTAACTAGTGGACTGAGGAATTTTCTCGGTTATGGAGGTGATAAAGAGTTCGACGTAAAGAGTTACGACGATGCAAGCTTAACACCTATCCGGATAGCTCTGAATAGAGATACCAGATACGTATAATGGAGAAACAATTTAGAATAGCTCCAAGTAGAACAGTTATTTGGAATAGCTCCAAATAGAGCGTGGTAGCTGCATCTAGGAGATTAACTAGAGATTTGTAAAGCACACACGGATCTGAAAGGTTCAGACCCGTTGACTATAACATCTCTCAAAAGCATAACATGATCAAACCCAGAACTCATTGAGTGTTAATCACATAGTGATGTGAACTAGATTATTGACTCTAGTAAACTCTTTGGATGTTGGTTACATGGCGATGTGACCCGTGAGTGTTAATCACATGGCGATGTGAACTAGATTATTGACTCTAGTGCAAGTGGGAGACTGTTGGAAATATGCCCTAGAGGCAATAATAAATTGGTTATTATTATATTTCCTTGTTCATGATAATCGTTTATTGTCCATGCTATAATTGTATTGATAGGAAACTCAGATACATGTGTGGATATATAGACAACACCATGTCCCTAGTAAGCCTCTAGTTGACTAGCTCGTTGATCAATAGATGGTTACGGTTTCCTGACCATGGACATTGGATGTCGTTAATAACGGGATCACGTCATTAGGAGAATGATGTGATGGACAAGACCCAATCCTAAGCCTAGCACAAAGATCGTGTAGTTCGTATGCTAAAGCTTTTCTAATGTCAAGTATCTTTTCCTTAGACCATGAGATTGTGCAACTCCCGGATACCGTAGGAATGCTTTGGGTGTACCAAACGTCACAACGTAACTGGGTGGCTATAAAGGTGCTGCATTACAGGTATCTCTGAAAGTGTCTGTTGGGTTGGCATGAATCGAGACTGGGATTTGTCACTCCGTGTAAACGGAGAGGTATCTCTGGGCCCACTCGGTAGGACATCATCATAATGTGCACAATGTGACCAAGGGGTTGATCACGGGATGATGTGTTATGGAACGAGTAAAGAGACTTGTCGGTAACGAGATTGAACAAGGTATCAGGATACCGACGATCGAATCTCGGGCAAGTATCGTACCGATAGACAAAGGGAATTGTATACGGGATTGATTAAGTCCTTGACATCGTGGTTCATCCGATGAGATCATCGTGAAACATGTGGGAGCCAACATGGGTATCCAGATCCCGCTGTTGGTTATTGACCGGAGAACATCTCGGTCATGTCTGCATGTCTCCCGAACCCGTAGGGTCTACACACTTAAGGTTCAATGACGCTAGGGTTATAAAGGAAGCTTGTATGTGGTTATCGAATGTTGTTCGGAGTCCCGGATGAGATCCCGGACGTCACGAGGAGTTCCGGAATGGTCCGGAGGTAAAGATTTATATATGGGAAGTCCTACTTCGGCCATCGGGACAAGTTTCGGGGTCATCGGTATTGTACCGGGACCACCGGAAGGGTCCCGGGGGGTCCACCGGGTGGGGCCACCTATCCCGGAGGGCCCCATGCGCTGAAGTGGGAAGGGATCCAGCCCAAAGTGGGCTGGGGCGCCACTTCCCCTAGGGCCCATGCGCCTAGGGTGGGGGAAACCCTAAAGGAAGAGTCCTAGGAGGGGAAGGCACCTCCTAGGTGCCTTGGGGGGAAGGGAATCCTCCCTTGGCCGCCACCCCAAGACCCATCTAGGGCTGCCGCACCCCCTAGGGTGGGAACCCTAAAGGGGGCGCACCCTCCTCCCTCTCCCCTATATATAGTGAGGCCTAGGGCTTCCCATAACACGTGATTCAATCTCTGCCTGTTGGTGCAGCCCTCCCTCTCTTTCTCCTCATATCTCGCGGTGCTTGGCGAAGCCCTGCAGTATTGCCACGCTCCTCCATCACCACCACGCCGTTATGCTGCTGTTGGATGGAGTCTTCCTCAACCTCTCCCTCTCTCCTTGCTGGATCAAGGCGTGGGAGACGTCACCGGGCTGTACGTGTGTTGAACGCGGAGGTGCTGTCCGTTCGGCACTTGGTCATCGGTGATTTGAATCACGACGAGTACGACTCCATCAACCCTGTTCACTTGAACGCTTCCGCTTAGAGATCTACAAGGGTATGTAGATGCACTCTCCTTCCCCTTGTTGCTAGTTTCTCCATAGATAGATCTTGGTGACACGTAGGAAAATTTTGAATTTCTGCTACGTTCCCCAACACCGGGGGTGTACAACGAGTGGCATGAGTGTCAGGCGCAAGTGAATGGGTTCACGGGCGCCAGCCATAAAGGCTTCAAAAGCAGACAAGAAGGAGAAGCTAGTTACTTGAGGTTCACGCTAGCGCGAGAGAGGACTCGTAACCGCCACCTCATGTACTGCATAGTTCCGCTCTCACTCATAGTGATAGCACTTCTTGCGTATACCTTTGTTTAGATGGATGACGTTGTTGTAGTTGCAAGTATTCGAGACTTGCATGTATCGCTATTTTCGAGATGATGACAAGATATCACTTTGTGTTGGATGATGATTATGATGAGACTATTTGTATGTACATGCTATGATTACATTTGTGGTCTCGCAGGCATTTGTATGTGTATCATGATGACATTTCTATGTGCTAAAGATTCTTCTACAAAGCCTATTCAAATACAAAACAAATATGCCAAAAAAAACTACTTGAATTAGCAGTAGCGAGTGTATAAAAGTTAGCAGCAGCGTCACAGTAGCAGTAGCGCGTCCAGCCAAAGAGCGCTAGCGCTACTAGCAGTAGCGAGCTTCACCTAACCGCGCTGCTGCTACACTTGTGTAGCAGTAGCGCGGGTGTGCACGCGCTACTGCTATGAGTTAGCTGTAGCGCCTTATTAGTAGCGCGGGTACCCGCGCTACTGACACATCTAAAACCCGCGCTGCTGCTAGCCTTTTCCCTAGTAGTGTAATCCCAAGAGTGACTGTGCTTTTCATGATCATGAGGGGCAATTGATTGGAGCGCTCCCACTTCTCCTTGTTAGCCTCATAAACCTTAGTTCTCTCAGCAAGATTTTCATCATCAGAGGACGACAAGGGAACTGGAGCCTTCTCCCTAATTGCGTAGTCAAGATACATGACCCCAAGGTTAATGGAAATCTGCTCCTTCCATGTAGGAAAGTTAGTCCCATTGAGGTGCTCAATTGAGTTTAGGAGCCCAGAAATAAGTGATGGGTTCAAAGCTGAATAAAACATAAATAACATGGATATTAAATTTATGAATTATGAAAATATCCATATTAAAAAAAGACATTGCATGATATCAATCCTACGTTGGTCTGATTAACATCATGACAAATTTAATAAAATCCTAATTTGCAATACCGTTGGGCAATAACGAAAAAGGACCTAATCATATAATAACATCATAGGGAAATTAACCGCAATATTCATGACCACAAACAACGTTGGTCAGTATGTGATCATGCATTACTAAAATTAATTATGGCAATTATCCCGAATAATATTGCAGTGTTAAACCAAAATTTCATGCTGGTTCTATATTAATTTAACGCAATTATGCTAAAAGATGTACTGATCATACAAAGAAATAACTGTATATAAATAATCAGTAGACTTATATGTGTACTACATACAGAGTTAATAACATATCTGCACGTACTAGTACTAGCTCTCGTAGTACTGGAATAAATGCTACCGCACTCTTATACTTAGCCATCGCATCTTTAGCCAGGAAAGAGAATTGATGTGCTGCCCAGTTACTCGCATAGCCCAAATAATATCATAGCCAGCCGCAGTTAGTCAGTTACCAGACTCGTGTGCTAGTCAAACTAGTAAATTGCCCGTGCGTTGCCACGTACTAGAATATGTATAAGTAAATCAATTAAATAGTTTGGTCATTTGTAAGGTCGATGCTCATTTCTTCCTCATCATCCGCCATGTTCGAAAATCAAATGGGCCTCCAGCAAGCTCCCCAAAATTCAACCCTCTGGCAATCTGGGGGAAAACGTGGTTTGTTCGGACTATGCACCATATTATCTCCAACACGTGGTCCAAAAATGTATCACCCACGACGTACCCTTCCTTTTTCTTGCTGGACCCTTCCCTTCCTGGTTTTCTCTCGTAGCGGGACATTTCTCACTGGAGCCCCCTCCTTTCAAAACGGATGATGTCCACCTCACCTTCGCCATGACGCCCTCTCTCCCTTCCATCATACTTCCCCGCGGACAGCCAAAGAGGAGTCCCACCAACCAACTTGCTGTTGCCTGATCCCCTCCCCTCGTGTTCATGTCGATCCATCACCACCATCAAGGAGGACGAGACGTGCGCTGCCCGTGACATCCCCAAGCCAAGAAGGCAGATCCGATGTCGCCTCAGCCATTGCCATGTTGTAACGTAAATAGTTGAATTGTGCATTAACAGGAAACAAAAATATGATGTATATGCCGCTGTTTCCGTTATTAACTCTTGAACCAACCAATACATTTACCCTTCTAACTAAAAGTTTGAACGATGCAAAAAATGAATCGCTCGCTCATGCAATTTGCTACAAAGCCATCTGTAGTGAAATGCAATTTGCCAAAAAAATTAATGTATGGAAATTACTCGCCCCAGACAGCCGTAATTTAACATACTAACCCAACCCCCATACCGCTCACTCTCAACCCTCACTTTTATCACAAAATCCGCTAACTCTTGTTCCAAGTGAGCCAATGATCAACACTGTAGACAAGGGCGGCAACAATGCCGGAGCTAGCCAAAAAATCACCTGGGGGGGGGGGCAAATGGTAAAAAAGTTCTAATCAAATAGGTTA
>NC_041389.1:40225677-40237830 GCF_002162155.2 Triticum dicoccoides
AGCTCCGACACTGGGCGGCAATCACCTTCCTATCTTAGTGCTAACGAACCGAGCGAACTACTGACACCCCTTTAATAGAGATAATACCATGAAGTACCAAATAAATCATATTGCTATTTAACTCATATAATGCACCTAAAAAAGTACTTGTGTGTGTGCAGAAACATATTGGGCTACAAACTGGACGGAATTATTTTTAATTGTATCAGAGATAGCTGTCGGGAAATTAATTAATTAACAGACAAAAAATAAATGTGTGCTAGCGCCAGCACATTACTGCTACCGATCCTTTTGATCACCATCAGCGATGCTACACTTATGCTCAACTCATACGGGATTGTTGTTATGGGAACATGTGTCCATATTTGGTTGGAAGTTGGAATGAGGAGGACCCCACAGTGAAAATCAGGGGACACAGAGATTGGTGGGGAGAGAGTCCGTAGTAGCAAACCGTGCAATGCTAGCCGTAAGTGTAGCATTTTTGGATCACCATTAGCCTTTTTATTCACAGTAGACACATCCAAACCCCATCGTCGGGCTTCCCAATCAATTGGCAGCACTTGGGGCGAGGGGTTACAGATGTCTTGGGCTGCATCAGGGCAGGTGTGCATGCAGTGGGAAACAGACGAGTCAGGCTTCCCCTCATCGTGATAGATAGCAAGGACAGGTTGCACACTTTATAAACTTAAGAAATCATGACACTAAATAAATATTTATTTTTTAGCTGGCATAAAGTCAATCACCCTATGTAGATTCTATTTTTCTTATCCTTCCATTTTTGTTTTGTTTTGCTTTGTTTTCCTAAGAAGGGGAGCCTTGTCGCAGCGGTAAAGCTGCTGCCCACGGGGTCAAGTCCTAAAAACAACCTCTTAAAGAAATGTAGGAAAAAGCTGCATACTATAGACCCAATGTGGTCGGACCCTTCCTCGGACCCTGTGCAAGCGGGAGCTACATTCACCAGGCTGCCCTTTTTTGCTTTGTTATCCTCAAACCTTTTCCCTTTCGTTTTTTGTATAATTCTTTTGTTTTCTTGATGCAATAAAAAATATAGTAGGGCCATGAATTAGTGTTTTTAGGGTAAAAAACGTAAAGTCAATCTATTAATCAGCGTAATTACTCATGTTTGGAACGAACACTACATAGGTTCTCACTCCGGTTTATCTAGTATCTGTGCTTTCTTATTTTTTAACCGGACAATAAGGCTCCGTGGGTGGTGTAAAACTTGGCAAAGAATAATCTAATAACACCATGCCGGCCTTCTTTATTTAGCATTAAAACATTGCACTACAGATTGAACACTACAAGCGGCCCTTGAATACAAGAAGTTTCTTACCTTTTTACCTGGTTCCGCTCTCAGCTCAATCCAATTCTCATAGGCCTGTTGACATATTCCATTAGCAGCATACAATTCACCATTTCATTTTCCCAGAAATTCTCTCATCCTCACAAGATTTAAACCATTCATCTATTCTCATCAAGGGATTCCAAAATTTTGAAAAGTAAACCAACTCCCTTCTTCAAAGTCTAGAAAAGAGAACATGGGTCAGCATGAAACTTGATGAAATTCAAAACAGAAAATAACATGTTCCTTTTGATGGAATGCTTCACTGGTTTCAGCCATTGAGCCCATATTGGTACACACTTGCTTCCTTTGGGCATTCATTTCATTAATCTCTTCAACAGAAAAAGCTACTCTTCATTAAAAAAAATGGTCTCATGTTCCATAGTATTCTCTTTCCTCATGAGTCATGATCTAAAAGATCAGAATAGTTTTAAGATAAGATGCTTCATAAAAAAACCATAATAGTGTAACACGAGAAAGGGAATACAGTCACCTGCGCAAAATTATTACAAACTCCTTAATTTCTTCAACTGAATTTGCTTGACTCAACTGTAGAATCATTGAGCATCCACTATCTAGACCAATCCTCTTATGAGCCGACAATATATAAATCCAAAAGTAAGAAACATGCTAAGGAAAGAAAGGGAGATATGAAAGTTTGGCGGTCTGTTACTTTTTTTCTTGCAAACATTAATTGCATCTCTTTATTGAGTCAAATTATTCACATGAATTTGCATCTTGTGCCCTTGCACATGCGTCATCACCCACAAGTTCTGGAACCTTTACTACGAAGTACTTATGTGGACTAATGAACCTGTATATTTACTATGAAGAACACCATTAGAGTAGCAGAGATGTCACTACCAGCCATGCCCTAGAATATACTCCCTCCGTCCGGAAATACTCGTCGGAGGAATGAATGTATCTAGATGTATTTTAGTTCTAGATATATTCATTTTTATGCATTTCTTCGACAAGTATTTCTGGACAAAGGGAGTATGAATCACCGATGCCACCGTGGCACGTCACCTCAAACACCTATGGTATCATATTGTGCAGCAACTACGCATCGGCCAGCGACATCTTGATGTTCCCTGTTTTAGAAAGATGAAAATCACATATATGTAGACAAAAAAAAGTCAAACATGCTAGAGCAAGAAGTAGTTTCAGGTGTAGCAATACTAAAGAAGACTTTTGCGGTTTGCCTCCAACAAAACAAAGAACTGAGATTGTGGGTACATTTAGAATTCATTACAGTCCTCCGCAATCCACATTTTATGTCACCTTTCCTCACCAACAGTATGGATTATTTGTTACCACTGCTCATAGCTAGTTACTCTTCATGATCTCGGCAAGGATCACTTTACTTTTATATTGGATTTTCTGGTGCTAGTACACCATGCCAGCAAACATAATACATACATCTTCGTATGTGCCCAAAATTACCACATGGAAAGAAAATCCGAATATTTTAAGAGACTAATAACTCGATTTGACAACACAAACACTCTGGCACACCTGAGACTTTCTGCCTACTCAAGCTCAATGGTAAGCTGATTTTGTCATGTGGAAACGTAGAAAACACGACTATTTCATTGAGATTTCGACAGAAGTTCAGTGGATACTGGAAAGCGCTAACTCTGGCAGCAAAAGGAAATTCTGCATTAGGTTAGTAGGTGCTAAGAAATCAGTGATCAGTTTATGTACACCAATAAAGCTAGCAATTAGCAATATTAAAGTTTACAGTACACACTTGTATCATGAAAGTGGGGATCAGGAACATGTTCAAGTAGACAAATCGTCCTTCTAACTCAACGTAGAAGTTTGTATGATGGGGTAGAGTTAATCCCCTCATGAATAAACAATTCAAGAAATTTTTTATGGTAACATAAGTAATCAATTCCAGAACCGCAATGTAAGAGGGCAGATTTAATTGAAGAATAAAATTATATTTGCGATTATTTGCGATTGTTATTAAAGCAGTCATCATTCACAAATTTTGTTTTAACAATCTATTTAGGAAAAGAATGGAGCCAAATTTTCATATACGTAATGTTTTAGTTGCAATGCATCATCAGTACATTCTTGACTCTTAGCTGGTTGTAAACTGCAAAATCTACAAAACAGTAATATGGATGGAAACTTAACCTAATGTAACCTTCACATAAAATGGTTTGTTATAATGGGATTAATTTGCGTATGAAATCTACCAGCTGAATCTACATGCCAAACTTTTTTATTTACATGATGCTTATGATCCACTAATAAGTTCAATTATCTCTTCTATGATGTAGTTATTCCACCCCTGCAAAGTTCTTAGGATAACCCAGATCCCCTGATAGTAGCACCTTCTCAACAGCTCGCAATCTGAATACTATTTCACTTTGGAGCTTCAATTATACAAGGATGTAAAGTGAAATACCGGCAAAGCTGAAAGGTATCGACAATCTCCCTCAGACCTCATAAAAGAAGTACAACAAGATTCCATGTTGATTATTCAAATCACAAAAAATGTATCGATACATTTTAGGTATGCAACAGATCACATCAGCAGGATGCTAAACAGTATGAAGAAATACGAGCAACTGATTTCAGTTACAAGAAAAAGACAGATTCAAATATCAACTTGAAACTCACAAGAAAATAGTGGTTCCTACAACATTATGGTTGAGTACCTCGGTAATTAGGTGCAGACAACATTCTAGGAAGTGGCATCATTCCATAGCAAAATGATAGTCTACTTACTTTAAAAGCAGCAGCATATATATGCAGCTTGAAAATTCAACATGCCTTCTAATGGCATTTTATTGGTCAGCAACTTCCACAGGACGATGCCAAAGTTGTAAAGATCCACTTTATTTGTGTAGTAATTTTTTTCACCACACTGAAGTGTGACAGTGTTGTATAACTGCAAGGACATAAGAGAATGCGTCAGGTTTTGGATTCACAGAGATCAATGTAGAGCATCACTTCTTTGTTGTTTTCTTCTCTAATGCAATGATACGCATGCTTATGCGTATTCTAGAAAAAGAAAGTGCTAGAGCATCAGGTTTCTCTTTGTATAGAAGAAGGTCCTCAAACCAGTGAGTTCTACAAACTTCAGGCAGGAAATTATCAAGAGGGCATACAAATTGAAGTATATTTCAAGCATACAAATTGGAAATAGAATGTGTTAGGCACCACAATGCTACATTTAACAGGCCAGCCTCTTTGACAAAAAATTGAGTGCTGGTATTTTATATGTCGACCAATTAATACATATAGGCAGAAATCACCCTCACAAATTAGTAAAACACACAAAATGAGTATATACGTAGAGAAGGAAGTTATACCTTGGAACATCCCTCACTAAATGATAGACTGGGTAATTTTGTGATGCTTTTACATAGAAGATAGAAGACCTTAAGAGCATGTACATGACAAGTGGAAGGTTATTCTCCTTTTTCATAGCTTCTAAAAAACAGGTTTTAGAAAGAGTTAAATCGGAGAACCCCACTGGGAAATTTTAGTCCACCGACCAGTAAAAGGGATATTGCCTTCCTGAAAAGTACTGAAAAATAACTGCTAATGACATGAATCAAGAGGCCATCAAAATTATGAACTATTCAATGAAAGTTTCACAAAATAAATTCCATCAGATAGAACAAAAAAAACATTGCTTTTAAATATATTTTTTGTTCTAGCAAGCGTTTACGGACTCTTCAGGTTCTTTAGAAGGTCACAAATCAGCGGTGAAAACAAGAAATATACAACCATCAATTTGGTGGACCCTAGTTAGTACTCCCTCCGTCCGAAAAAGCTTGTCCCAAGCTTGTTTTTCAAATGGATGTATCTATCACTAATTTGATGCTAGATATATTCATTTAGGGGACAAGCTTTTCCGGACGGAGGGAGTATAAAACTATTTTAAGTCATCGTATATTAATATGGAATATAAATGCTCTACAAGCTAAGCACATCCAAGTATATCTCCAGTTGTAAGTATAGGCAACTGCAAAAAATTAGGCTAGATAAAAAATACTATATTATGATGCCTTGTTGTTAATGAACACGTGATGACATCCTAAATTAATCACAGCCATACATACGCCATCATGAACAAAATAAGTGATAATAAAGCACTTCCAGCGTTTAGATAGAAAGTAAACATGTGTTAAACTTCCTACCTCCTAAAATAGCTCTTGCCTTTTGGATTGAATCGTTGCCCGGAAAGACCGCTTTTCCTGATCCAATTTGGAACACAGGGGGCATGGTACTGTTACGCACTCCACCTAGATTTCATAAGATGGAAAACTGAATCAATAATGCACAACCTCAAGATGACACAGTTGGTACAATTATCTAACCTGCATACTTTTTGGCTATTGTTGCAACATTCAATATTGTCTCTATAGAGAAAAAGGTAAAAGCAAGTCTTGCCTCTAAATGGAGTGTCCATTTATCTCGACACGCCCTCTGCATCAGGTACGTTGTCAAACGTTTGTTCTGTAACACAAAAAATGGTCATCAGGTACAATACATGCAGAAACGAACAATGGAACAGTTCTACTACAAAACAAAAGTTGGGCACATAAGCTATTACTTCTCTTGATATCAGTCTTCTCCACCTCCTTCCTGACCAATTCCCCGTGCCCTCTTTATAGCCCTCTAACTGACAGAAACTGATCTCCCCGATCCAGTGCAGAACAGCTGACCCTCTGCTGCATCGACAGTTGCTCCAGGCATCCGGTCACCTTCGAGCAGTGTGTTCCGAGCTGCAGGTTCCATCAGTAACAAAAAGACAGTCACTGGTTAAATAGAACCATTTTTATTCAACCTTGCAGACGCACATTTCAGTACGCAGGAATGCACGGGCGTGCTCACTCTGACCAAGCCGAATTGAGAAGAGATGAAGGGAGGAGGTGATACCTTGCAATAAGAGGTCCGGCATGGATTCAGATGCGGCACCCGTCAGCAGCTCCCCGGCCCAGTGGCGATTCCAGAAAGAAAATGAAGGGTGGGCTCAAAGTTTAACACCAAGCAAACAAAAAAATCAAAGAAAAAATAGTCAACATCTCCTAATGCAGTAGTGCAAATAAGCTCAAAATTTCCTGGATTGCTATTGAGCACATTTAATAATTATTTGAGATACCTTTGATTTTTTTAAAATACAAAGTTTTGAACCAAATTTTGGATCTGTTTAGCAAAATAGCCATCATGTCCTAAAATTTACCAGAAAATTACCAAAGTTTGAACAAAAAATTGGACTTGTCAGGCACAATTGCCAAAATCTCCCAATTACATTGTTCGGCAAAATTTTGTAGATTACTGCAGCGGCCTGGGGCATTCAGTTAATACTGTTCGGAAAGGTGCTAAACAACAAGTAGCAGTCAATCTCTAATCACTTAATTAGGTACTCCAATACTCGTTCATATGCACGGAAAGGTGCTAAATTACTCATGTGCTGGTAATTTTGCATCTCACGGGTTGCGAGTGTTGCTTGCTTCTCGTCAAACACACAAGTATTGAGAGGAAATGTGTGGAAGGATCAGGATTCCAGGCTAAGAGCATCTCCAACAGCCGCGCTAAAGCGCCGCGCGCAAGAAACCTGTTAGCGCGCGCGCTGCGGCTGGTTTTGCGCGCCCGCCTGCGCTGGCTCCAGCAGCCGCGCTGAAATGCAGCGCGCGCGTCGCTCCAGCAGCGCGCGCGACTAGAAATGTATGCATTTTTAAAAGTTGAATTTTTTTAAAAAACTAGATAGATTGCATAGATTAAACGATACAAAGGTATTTTACATCCGAAACATAGATTGCATAAAATAAAAACGATAAACGATAAACATAGATTGCATTAACAAAAAAAAACTACTCTAAGTCGCTATCATCATCACCACTATCATCCTCGGCGGTGTCGTCCGAGGTAGATAGCCAGATGTCCAGCCACCGCTCATCGTTCGGCGTGAAGAACGACCGCCCACCTGCTGCAACGAGGTCGGACTGCGCATTCGCCAACGCCTTCCGCCGACGCCTGTCCAACCGCGACGCGCGGCGCCTTTGCGTGTCCTCCTCGCGGCGCCTTGCCCAGTAGGCTTGCTCGTAGGCGACGTCCTCCGGGTGGCGCTGGCGCCAGTCCGCCATGACCCTCTCATCCTCCTGGGCGACGAGGAGGCGGCGTTGCCGCTCGGCGTGCTCCGCACGGTCTTCCGCCGTGTTCAGACGAGGCAGAGGGGCGAGGTTGAGCGCTTGCTCGAGCGTGTACACATCTTGGAAGTTCATCTGGCCGCGCGGCCGGCCTAGGCGCCACGCCGCCGCGTCGTACGCGCGGGCGGCCTGTCGTGCCGTCCCGTACGTGCCGAGGGCGAGCCGGAGTTCGCCGGAGCGTATCTCTGCGGTGTAGCTGCCGTTGGGCCGCAGGCGGACGCCGCGGTAGCCGGACGCTCCTCGGCGGTGCGGCGGCATGGCGGCGCGTCGGTGGCGGGGCGCTGGAGCGGCGCGTGGCAGAGAGGGAGAGGGAGAGGGGAAGAGATGTGTGTGGAGAAGGCGCGTGGCGCGCGCAGCTTTTATAGGCGCGCGCGAAGCGACGCGCCAAATCTTGCGCGCGAGCTGGCGCCTTTTCGCGCGCACGCGCAAACGGTTCCCGCGCGCGCTTGTTTCCCGCGGCCGCTGGAGCGCGGCAAACCGCCCCGCGCGCGCTAAAAGCTGCGTTTACCGCGCGCGCGCGTCGTTTGGGGCGACTGTTGGAGATGCTCTAACGGTGAGTTGGGGACGTAGATGGCTGGGCCTGAGGAGCCTGCCCAATAGACTCGCCTCTGCCCGGCCTAGGGTTTCGTATGGGAGAAACGCAGAGACAGGAGAGGGGGCAGTCAGATCCACTACCCAGCACCATCTTTTTGACGGAATCCAGGCCAAGGTGGGAGGCCGATGAGGCCGTACCTTTCATAAGAGTGTCCTCTAATGAAGCGGCGACTATCCTCGCGGCGCGACCCGGCGGCAGAGGAGTAGGCGGAGCCGTGGCAGGCGGCAGCGACGCGTCGGGCTCAGGGATTGCTGCTAGTAGTGGCCGACTGCGTCGGCTAAGGCGGAAGCACACCGCACTTGGGCTGCATCATCGCGGCCAGGGTGCCCTCCTCCGCCGTCGCGGCCAGGGCGCCCTTGTCGCCCACCAGGACCAGCCTGTGTGTGTGTGCGCGCGCTTAGATTCAGAACCCAACGATAGGAAGAAGAAGGGGAAAAGTGAGAGGGAGTACCTGCAGCCGTGCCTGGCGAGGCCAACGGCGACCCCCCGCGAGACGGCGTTGCCGCCGCCGTTGCAGGCGAGCAGCACTCGCTTCGCGTAGGCGGTGTCGGCGGCCATCCCCTTTCCCCTTCTTCTTCCCTTCTCTGCACGTGAAGAGTTATAGCAAGACAAGAATTACCCAGCCACAGCAGGCCGGGAAGTCGAACGCCTCGGCCTCGACGACATCGGCGCGGGAGAAGACGAACGCCCCGCACGCGGCCGCGCAGACCTGCCAGAGCGGGAAGTGGAACGACTCGGCCTCGACGGCGCCGGCGCGGGAGAAGACGAACGGAGGCGGGCGGGAAGTGGAACGACTCGGCCTCGACGGCGCCGGCGCGGGAGAAGACGAACGGAGGCGGGCGGGAAGTGGAACGACTCGGCCTCGACGGCGCCGGCGCGGGAGAAGACGAACGGAGGCGATGGTGACGTCTTGAGGAGGAGGATGGAGAGGGCATGAGGGGGGGGTCAGATCAGGGATTGGGGTCCGGCGGCGGGTGCGGCTGGAGGCAGGGAGACGAGGGGAAGCTAGGGTTCGAGGGAGGGAGGGAGACCGGTGGGGTGGGGAGGGGGTGGGAGGGGACGAAAAAACCGGCGAAAAAAACAAACGAAAAAAGTCAGACGAAAATGGTGGGACGAAAATAGTGGGACAAAAATAAAACCCGAAACGCGACCTACCAACTAAGACATTAGGAGTAGAGATCCCTAATCGAGCTTCCTACTGCCGCCGCCGCTCACAAGAAACCGATCGGATAAGCGGTAGTTGCGGCGGCGAGTTAGCCGTTCACTGATGCGCGCACTGATGCATCACGCACAACGGCGGCGGGAGCGCCACCTTGAGGCGAGCGGCTGCGGGATCATGGCCTGAGGCGCGAGGTGCCTCCTGATGTGTAAGAATTAATCCGAGGCCACCATCGACCTACCGAGGACCAACCAATCACATAAGAAACGACATCGAGATTTGTTAACGAGGTTCATCGATATGGCTACATTCCCGGGGCTTGACTATGAACGCTTTTTCCATGACAACGCTACAATACCGCACTCCGGCCGTCCGGACGCCGGCACACGCCGCCAGCTCTCCCTGCGTGCCCGTGCTATTATGTTGGCATTTGTTACATCGTGTGTCTACCCCCGCTATATATGAGAGGTCTATGATACACATGTCTTACTTGGACACGACTCCTATCCTGTCTACACACAGTCCAAAACCAAGTCCAACTATAACCTAACTTGTACAATAATATTCGACACAACTCTAACAAACTCCACCTTGGCGAATATTCTCCACCACCTTGGTTTCATCCATGCGTCGAACCTCCATGTACATTGGACTTGAGATACCCCATAAGCACCGCTGCTACTCCCAGACTCCATGTGACTCCACTTGCAACTATATATAGTCCCTTCTTGTCTTCTTCATAATCAACACTCGAGCAAAATTAAGTTCCTCATTACTCTACTTTGTACTCCCAACTTCCAGAGAATCCGTTCAACGCCATCACACACTACTAGGGAAAAGGTTATAAACAGACGCTTACTAGCAGCGCGGGTTTATACCCCTCGCTATTGCTACTTACTAGTAGCGCGGGTATTTACCCCTCGCTACTATTAAGTTGATAGTAGTAGCGCGGGTTTTTAGCCCTCGCTACTACTAAGCGGTCTCTACCGCGTCCTCCCGGGACATGCCATAGTAGTAGCGATGGTTATAAACCCACGCTACTACTATGTTGATAGTAGTAGCGCGGGTTTTTACCCCTCGCTACAACTATTTTTAACAGTCCTGAAATCCCCCATCTCCTCGTCCAAATCGAGCTCCCCTCCTCCACGAATCCGCACGCACACCACATTCTTCGCCGATTCCCCAAACCCACGTACCGCCGCCGTGCCGCTCTCCTCTAACCCAACCACGCCGGCCGTGGCCCCCTCCTCCCCCAAGCACCGGCGGCCTCCTCTTCCTCCAGCGCCGCACTCCAACCTTCTGCTTCTCTCCCGAGCGAAGGCCCCAGATCGGGCGAGACCAGATCCACGGCGGCATCGGCGCGCCATCCTCGACCTGGGCTGCGACCACCATGGTCGCCGTCGTCGTCTCCTCCATGGAGGTCCGACCCGCCACGATCAAGCCGCGGCCTGAGCCTGCCATGGGGAATCCGCCCCGATTGCAGCGTGTAGGCGGGCACTGTAGGAAGAGGAAGAGGGAGGAGGGAGGGGGACGGGGGAGAGCAGCGCCTGTAGCCGCGTGCGCGTGGCCGTGGCGCCGGAGCGGCGAAGGAGGGGTAGGGAGGTCCTCGCCGCGGCCAGAGGGCGACCTCGTCACCAGGCTCCCCGGGCAACCAGAGGTCGGGTTCAAGCACTACGCCGGCTACGTCGACGTCGGAAAGGGCGGCGACAAGGCGCTCTTCTACTGGTTCTTCGAGGCCGAGAAGGGGCCGGAGAGAAGCCCCTCATGCTGTGGGCTATGGCTCAACGGAGGTACGCACGCACGTGTTCATCGCTGGCTCCGCCAGATATCTCGATTGCTGTCCATTTGTGATTCCTGTTTTTGCTTTCAGTGTTCCATGACGAACATTTCGATAATTTTAGTCTACCACTGTAGCGGTTACCATCCGTGTCATGGGAAAAATGCAGCCGCAGAGTGCGGCCGTCGGTTGCAAATTCGCTAACCTACGCTAATTTTTGGGCAGGGCACAATGAGCTCATTCAGTTTCTAACTTGCTCATAACGCATATTGGCAACATGTATAGACAAAGCAGTAGGTGCAATACGACGAGTTCTAGGAAAAACCGTAGCCTTGGATCGATGTGCTCTTCCATTCCCCATCTTGTTCATTTTTCGCGCATCCATCCAAATGTGCTGCTCATTTGGAAAGTCCTATTGGGAAATGGTTCAATACATTTACAGGCAGCACCGGGATGGCATGGTTGAACGCAAAAAGCAAATGCCATGACTGACGAAACTGAAAAATTAAACACTTTCTTCCTCCTTAACTTGTTTCTGCATTACTGCTAGAGAAGTAGTATCTGTAAACAACGTTTTTGCTGCACTTTATACGTATGTATGGGTCATCCTACATTCTCAAGTAAATGAGGTTTGTGGTCCTGAACAAACGTCGGCAGTTTTGATGGAGCTGACGGTATTTTGTCGCTGGACATGCATCCATCTTACTCAATGTCAGAATGGACATGAAAGAATGAGCAGTAAAGTTTGTGATCTGCTGTGGAGCTCTGCTAAATTAGTATTTTGGATGGAAATATTAGTGGCATTTACATGTACAATATACTTGCATCTTGCTAATCTAGTATTTTTTTTTTGAGTGTGCGAGAGATTGTCATTAACTTGGTAGTAATTCAATATCAGGATACTATTCATCATTGTTTCCGATCATTAAAATGTGGGCAGGTGGCTAAGAAGAATAGCACTGTAGCAAGTTTGATGGGCACACTTGCTATATCGTCCATGAGTGTTATTTCGCCAGAAAAGAAGTGTTTTAATTGGAAGGAACTGATGCTTGCACCTCATCCGATCTGGAATAACTATAATCCTTTGTCTTCTCCTGACAT
>NC_041389.1:40238290-40263851 GCF_002162155.2 Triticum dicoccoides
CAAATTGAGACGACGTACTTTTTTTTTGAAAAGGAATGCTAACTTTAGATCAATTTGATATAGATTTTGAGCTCGCCCAATAGGAAATTGCGAGTTTAACAAAGAGATACAATTTCTTTTTCCACCAAAGCCATCGTCATCCTACTCCTGTCCGCACCACGAATGTCGCTATTTAAAAAGACTAAATAAATAATTTTATGAAAGAAATGAATTAAGTTATAAGTTAAAAATTCATGCATTACAATGGAATAACATATTATGAATGCTCAAAGGGCCATCCTATCTTCTGTCACTGTCTAGATTAGACGATGCAGATATGGTTGAGCTCAAGGTTGACGGAGACGGCAATTGTCAGGTCTACCTACCGGATTCAGTTTTCTGTTTACTTTTTGAGAATAGTATATTTAGTATCATTAGTATAGTCCTGCTCTACAAGTACTTATCTCTTAATGGATCATCCTTTTAAGCAGTTTCGGGCATTGTCTTATCAATTTTACCGAACTCCTGAACACCATAGATTTGTGCGGCAACAGGTGAGCAATCAGGTTAGTATTGTGAATTTAGGCATTCCATCCCCTCTGATAGTAAATCAGGTTAGTATTGCCTTTTTTAGTGTGTTGATATTTGAAAGGGGAACAGGGCAACGTGTTGCACTCTTGCTTTTGTTAGAGCACTATATTTTATTGTTAACCATGCTATGGTCCAAACTCCTTTTTATTCTGCTCATATGATATTGCTCATCTTTTGTTTTCTGTCCGATGCCTCCTGTATTTAGAGTAGAAATATTCTTAATTTAGTGTTTCTTGAACATGGCCAGGGCAATGGATAAAATCTACTCTGGATAGTTGACAGAGGGAGTACATGCTAAGTTGACTTTTTTCCTGCGGATTTGCTTATCGTGAAGATGCTTGCAAGGATGCAGAGGGAGCGGATCATTTGGAGAGATAGGATGCCACTGTTTGGTGTTTTTATGCATTTTGGTTTGCCTGTAACTGTGTTTGCACTAGTTGGGACTAAGTGACTTGGCAAGAAGTGTAGGTGTTTTAATTGAGGCATGAAAAGCCATGACAATATGTATGCTCTTACAGGATGTGCTCTAATGCCGCTGGTTTATTATAAATCTTGGATTAGTAATGATGTGTAATGCTGCTGCTTTATTGCAAATATGTGTTTTTTAGTTGGAATTGTATGCATAGAATGGAATTGGTGGATTTTATTTTTTTAATTCCTAATTAGTTAGTAGTAGCGTGGAAAAACACCAGATTGGCTACTACTGCATCGTTAGTAGTAGCGTGGGTTTGCATCCAGGCTACTACTAACCTTTTAGTAGTAGCGTGGGAAAAAACCTGAGGCGCTACTACTATTTCATTACTAGTAGCGCGGGTTGCACCCGCGCTACTACTAACAATGTTAGTAGTAGCGCGGGTTTCACCCGCGCTACTACTAACTATTAGCTGTAGCGTCTTATTAGTAGCGTCGGTCCCCGCGCTGCTGATACACCTAAAACCCGCGCTGTTGCTAGCCTTTTCCCTAGTAGTGACACACTGACCACTGTCTGCGTGAAAATGAACAATCACATATTGAATGCCACATATAAGAGTTATCTGAACTCAACATCACTGCTCTTTCATGACCGTCTGTCTGAAACTTGAAGGAATTTCACCGTCGCCCTGTGTCACCCTGAGTCAAATTCACAGTTGTCTCACCCTTCTTCCGGATAGTCTCTGACATGTCCCATAGCTACAACACCCTGCCTCCTTCTGTATTTGTCATCCGCACTTTGCCATGTGCACTGAACACCACAGAATATACGACCATGTACTCTCTCAGCCTTTGACAATTTCAGACTTTCCGCCACTTTCTTAGATTCTTCATGGTCAACTCCTGTTCATCAACTAGCACCGAGACCCAGTCACCAACTTGAATCTAGTACTCGTCAACACTGCTTCAGCACCCTTGCACACTTTGTCTGACCACATGTCTGACCACCAGTGCCTTGGTCTGTCGCTGTGTCCCATGCTTACCGCACGCCTCGCCGCTATCACCATGTCGAGCCTCTGCTGTCCTAGTCGAGTCTCCCGGGTAGCTAGCCCACACTACCTCAACCCCCACTGCAGAGAACCATCGATCATCATCGACCGATGTCGAGTATCACGTCTCCATCAGATCACTAGTACCCAGTCCGATCCACGTGTCTCTCGCTATCCCGCTGAAATAGGCTTTGACTCTCCAAATTCTTACGTCATAGCCCCTCCATCAGCTCAGAGTGAAGTCATCTATCAGACTCCTACTCCACCTTTAACATGACTCCATGTAGTTGCGCTATGCTACCCTGCGCCCTGTCGACTTCAAGCTCTCTCATGTGTGCACCATCTTGAATCAACCATGCGCCATAGTATGTCGAAGCCGCACAAGCCCTCAGGCATGCACCACGTGTTTCCACGCCCCAAAAGTCGACCAGTATCAGCATCACGCTCCTATGTCGTCGTCGCTGAAATCACCGTCGTCTTCTGCTTTGACCAACATCCATGTCGGTCCATCAGACCGTCCAGTCCGACCCAGCCGAAATTATCCGACTGCAATCATGCTCCACCCTGCGTTGTGTCCGCCCTGCACATCTCCGTGGCTTGCTTAACGCCCTGTGTATGCAAGATCCTGCCACAACGCACTCCAGACTGCTCCGAGCCTTATACGCACGTCGCCTTCTCTGTCCGCATGCACTTCATCTTGATCAACTTGACTTCCTGCTACCCCTTCAAGTATACCTAATTCTTCAACAGATTATTCCCATATATCTCTGGTGCAACACTTGAATATATAGCTTAACCTGCCAACCCATCGATCACTTTGAATTTGCGGCTCCGCGTCATAATCCTGCTGCCATCATGTACACAATCCATGCCCAAAACAAAGAGCCAAAAGATAGCCTTATAGATATCCAACACACACGTACACTTACCAAAGAGACATGTACGAACTCCATCATCACATGACGCCTGGGTCTATACTCCTGTCCTTTTTCTTTGTTTTCTCTGACACATCCAATTGATACGATGGCCTGCATTATTTGACTTTTTTTTTTCCAACAAATCTCTGTCTGATCCGGCGCAGCATGACTGAACATCACATCGACCTGCGCTCGCTATGCATGCACACGTGACACGGCTGAGCACCCACAAAGGCCTCCACGCCCAGCGCCCTGCCAGCTTTGCCTGCTTTCCCAGCCCACCAGCCGGCCTTGCCAGCTTGGGCCTCGCCTTGGAGCCGACTCTCGCTCAACGTGACAGCCCACGCGCCGCACCGATTGATCCGATCTGGTGGAGTCCATCTGCTGCATGTCATCCCGATCTCGTCGAGAACTTGCGCGATTCCGCCGTCGCCGTACACTAGGTCGCCTGCTGCTCTTTCCGATTGCTGCTGCTCCAAGTACTCACCAACTTCCAAATCGCTCTCAACCACGGCTTCCGTCCGCTGATACTCGTTCACCGCCGCGGCGAACCAAATAACAAAACAAACTCCGTGTCTTCTAGATCAACTTCCACAATCTTTTCGTAACCTTACTCATGATACCACTTGTTAGAATTAATCCGAGGTCACCATCGATCTACCGAGGACCAAGCAATCACATGAGGAACGACACCGAGATTTGTTAACGAGGTTCACCGATATGGCTATATCTCCGGGGCTTGACTATGGGCGCTCCTCCCCATGACACCGCTACAATACCGCATTCCGGCCGCCCGGGCGCCGGCACACGTCGCCGGCTCTCCCTGCGTGCCCGTGCTATTATGTTCGCATTTGTTACATCGTGTGTCTACCCCCGCTATATATGAGAGGTCTAGGATACACGTGTCCAAGTACTCCTATCCTGTCTACACACAGTCCAAAAATAAGTCCAACTATAACCTAACTTGTACAATAATATTCGACACAACTCTAACAAAATTGTTATGCAATCCCGGGTCCGCTATCACCAGCGTTTCCGACCCACATGAGTCAACCAGGCCCAACTGGAGAGCAACACCGACTTATGACAGGCCTTGGGCCCTCTCCCCCCAAAAGACAAGCCTGTTAGGAGGGGACACCCCCGCCCTTATAAGTCGTGTTATGTGTTCCCCTACAACCGATGTGGTACTAAACCCAACATGATGCTCATGGCGGCGCGAGCTCGACCTGAGCGTGCAGCAGCTCCTGATGCACAAGGCGACAGCAGCACCGCCCTGAGGCGCGCGGCGGTGGTAGCACCACCCTGATGTGCACGGGCAAGGCCTAAATACACGGATTTTCAGGCAAGTCCTATGACACAGATTGATCTACTGCCAATTTTTCTCAAATAGATTCATGTAATTAGATCCAACCGGCTACTGATACCAAATGGTAGATTATATTGCCGGGATTATGCAATTGCTAATCGGATCTCATCTAGTACACATGAACACTACTCGATTCGATGCGGAAATTAGTGGACAGTAGTGTGTTTATACCTCCGTTTGGAAAGGCCATCTTGGTGGAGGAAGTGGAGTCTGATGACGAACTGCAGCAGCGTAGTAGATCACTCCGGCACCTCGCCGGAGTAAGGAGAGGCCTTCACGTCAACATCCAGCGCACTCCCGATTGGATTTGGAGTGAATTTCGGAGGGCACTGTTATCCTAAACAATACGATGATCAATTAGGTGCAGGGATGCCCTCCTTTATATATAGCGATGTATATGAGGTGGGACCTAACCATAATCTTAATTAGCCCCCCAATCACAGTCGCAAATTGCTAATTGCCGTTAATTAGTGTTAATCCCATAATTAACTATTGGGCCCACTTTAACTTATGGTAATTAACATATTGACCATTTAATCACTTAATTTTCCAACAAATTTCTCTTTCAAATTAGGATGGTTTGAGAGGAAGGCTTCATGGAGCTCAATACGGCTGAATGGGCCAGAGACATGGGAGGATCTTCTAGTGTGGAGAGATGGCAAAACAAAATTAGACATTTGCGCCAGTTTTTGAGAGGTTGGGCCAAACACCAAAGTGGTATATATAAAGTGGAAAAAGAAAGATTGATACGAATTATTAATGAACTTGATGTGAAATCGGAGTCCATCCTTCTTAATACTTCTGAGAGAGATATTAAGAATGAGACTGAGAAGAAGTTCCAAGCCCTTATGAGAGAGGAGGAGATGAAATGGGCGCTTAGAGCGAAGGTTTTTAAGATCGTCCAAGGGGATGATAATACACAATTCTTCCACATGATTGCTAATGAGAAGCATAAAAAAAAGATAATACAGCTAGAACAAGATGAGGGTACAATTGTAGGACACGAGAACCTAAAATTATACATTTCCGAATATTATAAGAAACTTTTTGGAGCACCCGAATAAAGTTTCGTTTCTCTTGAGGAGAGCATGATCGGGGACATACCACAACTCAACGTAGAAGAGAATGATGTGTTGTCTTCCCCTTTCACTGAGAAAGAGGTGTTCGATGCTATATCGCAAATGAAGCATAATAAAGCTTCCGGGCCAGATGGGTTCCCGGCAGAATTTTATCAAAAATGCTGGCATATCATAAAGAGAGATCTTATGCCTATGTTCCAGGATTTGTTCGAAGGCCACTTAAATTTGTTTCACCTCAACTTTGGAACAATAACTTTGTTGCCAAAGAAGGTGGAAGCTGTTCGTATTGAGCAGTTTAGACCGATATGCCTTCTTAATGTAAGCTTTAAGATATTTACAAAGGTTGATACGAATAGGTTGACTCAGATAGCCCATTCGGTCGTGCAACCAACTCAAACTGCGTTCATGCCAGGACGCCAAATCCTAGAAGGGGTGGTAGTCCTACATGAAACATTGCACGAAATCCATTCGAAGAAACTAGATGGGGTTGTCTTCAAAGTGGATTTTGAAAAAGCATATGATAAGGTCAAATGGCCCTTCCTTCAGCAAGCCTTACGTATGAAGAGGTTCAAGCTTTGACCGATAGCTACATAAACACATATTACACCTTGCCCTTTTTGATTGAGAATTGTATCTGTGGCTACTGCTGTTTTGCCAGTCTGTCTGTCCCCAATAATGAACTCTCACTGACCGCACCCTATAGGGATCATCGAATCGATAGCAATAAGCCATGTTTGAAGAGGTTCGTATACAAAGCCTAAAGATCGCAGGTGGATTCATTTATACAGAAAGGCAATGTCGGGATAAAGGTCAATGATGACACAGTTCATTATTTCCAGACATGTAAGGGGCTAAGACAGGGAGACTCTATGTCTCCCGTGCTGTTCAACATTGTAGCGGATATGTTGGCGGTACTTATCAATCAGGCCAAAGAGAGTGGCCAAGTAGGAGGTCTCGTTCCCCATCTCGTAGAGGGGGGGCGTCTCGTCCTACAATACGCAGATGATACTGTTATTTTCATGATACATGATCTTGCAAAAGCTAGGAATATGAAGCTTATTTCATGCCTTTTTGAGCAACTGCCCGGGCTCAAAATCAACTTCAATAAAAGTGAATTGTTCTGCTTTGGGAGAGCTAAAGAAGAACAAGACAACTACAGAAACTTGTTCGGTTGTGAAATGGGATCATTACCTTTTAGTTATCTCAGGATCCCAATCTATTATAGATGGTTAATGAACAAAGAATGGAAATGTATTGTAGATAGATTTGAAAAAAGACTAAGCTGCTGGAAGGGCAAGCTAATGTCTTACGGAGGACGGCTGGTGTTGATTAACTCAGTTTTGACGAGTTTGGCGATGTTTCTCCTATCTTTCTTTGAAGTACCAGTAGGGGTACGGAAAAGATTAGACTTTTATAGATCCCGATTCTTCTGGCAAAGCGATGAGACCAAGAAGAAATATAGACTGGTTAGGTGGGATATTATGTGTAGACCAATAGATCAGGGTGGGCTAGGGATCGAGAATTTAGAAGTAAAGAATAGATGTTTGCTTAGCAAATGGCTATACAGACTATCTACAGAGACCGAAGGCATGTGGGTACAAATCTTGCAGAATAAATACCTACATACTAAGACTTTGGCCCAGGTGAATGCAAGGCCAACAGACTCACCGTTTTGGAAAGGATTAATGAAGACAAAAGTAACTTTTTTTCAGCGGGTGAAATTCCTAATTGGTAGTGGTACCTCTATAAGATTCTGGGAGGACACATGGCTAGGGGAGACGCCTCTGGCTTTACAATATCCTTCCCTATATAATATTGTGCAACGTAAGGAGGATTATATCGCCATAGTATTAAACTCAATACCACTTGACATCTAATTTAGGAGATCTCTTGTGGGGGAACATTGGAACGCTTGGCTACATCCGGTACGTAGGTTGATGTAAGTTCAACTTTCAGACCAGGCAGATAAAATTCGTTGGAAGTTAACCACAAATGGATTATTCTCTGTGAAATCCATGTATTTAGACTTAATAGATTCTGGGCCATTGTCCAGGTCTTTACACATATGGAAGATTAAAGTACCATTCCGTATCAAGATCTTTATGTGGTTCGTCCACAAAGGGGTCATCGTGACCAAAGATAATCTGACAAAAAGGAATCGGTTGGTAATTCCAGGTGCTGTTTTGTGATCAAAATGAAACGATTAAACACCTCTTTCTCGAGTTTCCACTTGCAAAATTATTATGGAGATATATTCATATAGCTTTCAATATTCATCCTCCAATGAGCATAGACACGTTATTTGGGACGTGGCTTAATGGAGTAGACATACACATAGCTAAACATATTCGGATAGGGATATGTGCATTACTATGGGCTATATGGAACACTAGAAATGATATGATTTTTAATGGTGCAAAATTCACTAATTTTTTGCAAGTTATCTACAGAACTACAGCCTAGATCCATATCTGGTTGTTACTCACTCATGCGGACTACAGGGGGCATATGGTTACTAGGTGCAACTGCTGGGAGACGGTAGCACGGGCTATCTTCAGCTGATTTGGATGGCAAGCTAATAATAGGCTAGGTGTGTAGGCATCGTAGTCTGTTCTTTCTCGCTGGTTGTGGCGCTTCATTGCCGGATGTGGCGCTTTACATTTTTATTTTCTCCTTTTTATTTGCTTGGATTTTGAGCTTCCTCGAATGCTAAGACTTTGCTACGATTTTAATAATATGGCTGCATGCATTGACTGATGCAGAGGCCGGAGGTAATCCTCCTTTTCAAAAAAATGTTTAGTAGAACAATAGTTCTGCTTCAAAATACAAATTTACAAACAGATAAGAATTTGCATCAAACCAATACCACTTTTCTCTAACATGTCCCCCGCCCAAGCCTGCGCCTTCCTCGACGGCATCGGCCTCTCCGGCGTCGACATCGCTGTCCTCGTCGCCAAGGACCCGTTGTTCCTCTGTGTCAAAGTGGAGAAAACCTTGCCCCCCGTCGTCGAGGGGCTCACTAACCTCAGCCTCTCGCGTTCTGAGATCGCACGCCTCGTCTTGCTCTCCTGCGGCAGAGGCAGATTCCGCTGTAGATCCATAGTCTCCAGACCGCACTACCACCTTCCTGTCTTTGGGTCATCTGAGAACCTCCTTCGGGCCCTCAAGGGAAATTGCTATCTTCTCCCGTCTGACCTCAACGGTGTGGTCAAGCCCAAGGTCATGTTTCTGCGGGGCTGCGGGATAGGTGCTTGTGATATTGCCAACTTATGCAACATTCAACCAGGTCTACTCACCACCAATCTAGAGCGCTTCCAAGGACCGGTGGCATGTGCCGAGAAGATAGGTGTGCCCCGTGGTTCTGGGATGTTCAGGCATGCGTTGAGTGCTGTCGCATTCCGCGGCGGGGAGAAGATCGCAGCCAGAGTGGAGCACTTGAAGAGCACGTTCACGTGGTCGGATGCTGAGCTGAGAATTGTTGTTTCTAGGGGGCCATTGATGCTGACGAGGTCCAAAGAATCACATCAGCGTAGGTCTGAGTTCCTCGTCTCTGGGGTGGGCTTGGAACCATCTTACATTGCTCATCGACCCGTAATGCTCGGTCTCAGTTTAGAGGGCCAACTCAAGCCTTGGTACTATGCTGTAAAGTTTCTCAAGGAAAATGGATTGCTCAAGCGCGACCGAGACTTCTTTAGCACAGTAGTGGTCAGCGAGAAGGTATTCATGGAAAGGTTCATATGCCCTCACAAGAAAACTGCACCGCATCTCGCTAAAGACTATGCAACCGCTTGCAGAGGGGAAGTGCTGCCAGATTCAGTTTTACATGAACCAAGACCGTTATGAAAATGGGTATGTTCATTATGTCATTCAGAAGAGAAGAAAAAATCGCACTGCTATGAGCTTGTTCTTCCTCATGTCATATTGACATCTTGACACACATATTGGAACTAAGAGAGTGAGATCAGGGCATCCTGCAAATTCTTTGAAGTATTGATGAGTAGTATTTATGCACACTCTGTATCTTTGTGTTCTGAAATGGCCAATACAGTTTTCAATGCAATCCTCCATCTACCTTTCATGACAGAATGTTCTCGTTTTGGCCATGAAGATTGTATGAAATCTCAAACTTCCCTGGGAGCAGTATTTCTATTTCTCACTAGTAGTGTGTATCAGTTTTTGTTTATTTGTCTCTTATAGATTTGGATGGCCATCTGGGTGATACTTTTTTTAGGGGAATCTGATCTCGAAACTGAATAGTTGAGCAGTAGGCTAGTACTCCCCTGTCCCATAATATAAGAACGTTTTTCAAGCTATTAGCTTGAAAAACGTTCTTATATTATGGAACGGAGGGAGTAGCAGTTTTGTTGAAAGCCTATTTGTATATCACTATTTTTTTGCGGGGCCTGTTTGTATATCACTATGTAACCAAAAATTTCTAATGCCCTGGAAATTGTACTCTAGAAGCATGGTAACCTTAAAAAGGGTTATGGCATTACCATGTAAATTTCTGCTATATCTTTTAGCTGATTTTATCATTCCATAATCGCACTATCTATATTGATCATGAGGGCATATTTATCCCTTAGCACATTTGTTTATGGTAGTATAGTGGGTCTTATGTACCGTCATTTTTGCAAATTTCTATCCGGGAAGTCAGAATCACTACTGGAATCAGATGATTTGCTATCAGCCACTTCTTTGCCGTGTGCTAGCAAATGACAAAGGAGGTCTTTGCCGTCAGTTTCCAAAAAACAGACGACAAAGAAGTGGTTGATGGCAAAGATCATATTTGCCCTCAGCCACTTCTTTGCCGTCTGTTAGCGGACGACAAAGAGGGAGGTTGGCCCCACTAACGAGCTGACCTAACGGCCCCCCTCTTTGCCGTCAGACGACAAAGAGCAAAAAGGCAGATGACAAAGGCGGGGCGGACGACAAACATTTAACCTAACTAACAGTCACGCCCCACCCCGCCCCCCTCTCTCTGTATTGGGCAGTAACAGTGCACGCCTGCAGGGTACTCGAAAGAATGCAGGCCGCTTGGGAGAGTGGAAATACGAGAAAAAGGGGAGGCTAGTGAGCTGGGCTTGCTTCTAGGAGAAGGGAAGGAGGATACGCACGACTCCGAGGCCAAGAGCATAGGAGCAAGCTTGTGTGGGCATGGGATGAGAGGTAAGCCTGATGGCCACTAGTCTACGCGACAGAGGATGTACGTTGCCACCGCCATATGACGAACGATAGTGCATGCGGGCTATGCGGAGCTACAGATTCATGGCGCCACTCTTTACTTGAATGCACCCCCTCTCGATGCACGTGGGCATTGGTTGATGAGGGTATGGCGATGAACCTACTGGCAACCTCTAAACCTTCGGCCAAAAATTGGTTGTTCACTCAACTGGAATCACTGCCGCATGAGATGTTTGTTAAACTCGCAGTAACCTTATGGGCGATTTGGACATCACGTAGGAAGGCTATCCATGAAGGGGGTTTTCAGAGCCCACATGCTACCTTCTCCTTCATTAACAGATTCCTGGAAGAGCTAGCTTTGATAGGGGAGAGCCGGGGTGACCAACACGCAACTGCTCAGATACCGGCAGCAGGAAGTGCATCGAGGCGACCCAGAGCCCCACCTCCCCAATATGCAAAGATCAACATTGATGCTGGAATCAGGAGGGGTAGAAGAGGAACGGTGGTTGCGGTTTGCCGAGACAATGAGGGTAATTACTTGGGCAGTTCGTTCATTGTGATATCTAGAGTGGACGATCCAGCGACAATGGAGATGATTGCATGTCGTGAGGCACTTTGTCTAGCTAAAGATCTTCAAGTTATCAATTTGTAGTAGCTTCCAACTCCAAAGCAAGTGATCCAGGATATCAACCGGGGTACTCTGTGCAGCTATACAACAATCACAAGCGAGATCAAGGCTAGAGCTCTATCCTTTTCATGTAAATTTACCTTTAAAGGTCGTACCAACAACTACGAGGCACATAGATTAGCTAGATTCTCTCTTAATCTTGCTTCGGGTCGTCATGTGTGGCTGGGCCAGCCCCATGACACAACTTGTATCCCACTTTCTGTGGTCTTTGATGAATAAAATTTGGCCAAACCCTAAAAAAAACCAAGCTTCTTTTATGATGTCAAGCTAGCTTTCAATCATTGTTTTGTTTATTAATATAAAGGTCGCTGAATTTCATGAAAAGAAGAAAAAAAAACCAGCGTAGTGGGCTGGCCAAGCAAAGGAGAAGGAGCGTTGGTATCTTGGCCACTCTGGGCCCATCTTGACACGAGAAAGGAGGAAAGGAGCCTGACGCCGACGGTGAGAGAGGAGAGGATGGAGCGGCGGCGCAAGCCTCTTCCGCGCCGGCCGGCCTACTGCGCTCCTTTTTCGTCAGGTTGTCCACCAGCCAAGAAGAGGAAGAGATTGGGCACCACCAGCCAAGAACCTTGGGCCGGGGCGGCAGGAGGGGACGAGGGAGGAGTCGACCGGATCAGCGCCCTCCCCGACGAACTCCTCGGTGAGATCATCTCCCTCCTCCCCACCAAGGACGGCGCCTGCACCCAGATCCTCGCGTCCCGGTGGCGCCACCTCTGGCTCTCCGCGCCTCTCAACCTCGACTGCCGTGACCTCGCCACCGCCGTCGATCTCGCGGTCGTCAAATACCATAGGGTCTACAACAACGCCCTCTCTGCTGTAGCGCACATTTTTAGCCTCCACCAAGGCTCCGGGCGCCGCTTCCGTGTCAAGGGGTACCGCCTACCCCTCGCCGTCGCCGCCACCGCCGCCGCCCTGGATTGCTGGCTCGTGGCCCCCGCCCTCGACGGCCTGCAGGTGCTCGAGTGCTGGGTCTATTACAAGAACTGTAGACCGCTTGGGCCGCTGCCGGCGTCCGCCTACCGCTTCTCGCCCACCCTCCGCGTCGCCACCTTTGGTGGCTGCCACCTCCCCGACGACCACATCGCCCAAGGGCTTCACTTCCCCAACCTCAAGCACTTGTCACTGGAATACGTCTCCACCTCGGAGCACTCTCTGCACAGCCTCATCGCCGGTTGCCCCGCTCTGGAATGCTTGATGATTTACACCAGCTTCGGCTTCCGTCGCCTTCGGATCAATTCCGTCACTCTTACGTTCATATGTGTGCAAGATCAAGTTGAGAACTGCAAGGGATTCACTCCGCTCCAGTTTGAGAAACTCATCATTGAGAATGCCCCTCGTCTTGAAAAGTTGATCCCTCTCTACTTATACCGGGGTCTGCAGGTGTCGGTAATCTCGGCGCCTAAACTTCACACCTTGGGCTTCCTTACTGATTGGTGGGGCCATTGTACCAAACTAGTGTTTGGCTCCACAGTTATTAAGGTGATTAACCGCCAAACTTCTCTTTATACTTCTTGCCTTATATATATATGGGATGTCTAACTAGTTAACCCGTGTTTGTCATCTGCACTTGTATATAGCCTGATTTTGTCTCCCATGCTCCATTTAGGGATTGCGCGCTGATAGCCTGACAACGGCGGTGCGCACTGTCAAGATTTTAGCTGTCAATGTCGATATTCTTAGTTTGGATAATGTTCTTGACATGATGAGATTCTTTCCATGCTTGGAGAAGCTGCACGTGAAGGTGGCTGTTTCTTCCTGAATAATTCCTAGCGTCGTTCAGCTGAGCTTTTATATACTCACTGTTCTAAAGCGGTGAAAGTTTTTATGTCTTTCTTTGCACTTGCAGACATGGAGTTCGGGTGAGAAAAATTTGTGGCACCGTAAACACCAGGATCTTCTCACATGTCTAGACATCCGGCTCAGGACAGTAGTGTTGGAAACGTATCTGGGCAGCTGGTCGCAGGTTAACTTTGCCAAATTCTTTCTGCTGAATGCCAGAGTGCTGGAGTCAATGACGTTTCATGTTGAGGCCAGCTTGTACGACGAGGAGTTCTTGGCAGAACAGCGTGGGAAGCTTCAGCTAGGGAACAAGGCTTCAAGAGATGCTCAGTTTCATTTTACAACTGCTACTTCTCTCGAAGCTGTTTGGGAGAGCAAGCATCTCAGTGATCTTAACTTGAATGACCCCTTCCTGTGTAGATGTTGAAATGGGTTTGGTCAGTCAGGAATTATCTTTACCTATCTCATTTGTGTTCTGTTCAGACTTGCTTAGTACCCTTCTTTGTAGTATGTGTATATGTACAATCTGTGTCATTTGTTTTGTCGTACGCTTGATGGTATATGCACAATCTCACTAAAAAGTTTTGGATTCTTCAACTTTTTTGCTACAGTATGAGACTCCGGCTTGTCAAGATTCACGTTTTAATCTTCCATGGGAACATCTGCTAAATGACTTTGCATGCAGTGTCATTATTCAGTGGAAATTGAAGGTGGGTATTAATTCTGGAATATCCCATGAATACCATTGAGGAGAAGGAAAAGGAAGCAACTTAACTCTGTGATCTAAAATCAGTTTTGTATTGTCTGGATCATACATCACATCAGTGAACTGGTTACTTCTGTTTATCTAGCTTCTGGAGGATTTACGAGTTCAGCATATCTTTGCTATTGCTTGGCCTTGTAAAATGGAAGTAAATGTGAATCGTTCTGTTTATCGATGCAACTACATTTTGATTATTTATTAAACTACTACTGCATCTGAATTAACAAGTGCAATTGTATCGAGATTTTAACAGGTGCAATTGTGTTGAAATTTTGAACTTGAATATATCAGATGGTTTTTGTGTCTGGGTGTTCTATGCACCGTCTTGTGAAGTTAGAGACATCATACACAAATACTCTTACTATTGTTTTGTGCTGTTCTGTTGTTCTTTTGAGGAGAAATACTATTATTTTGTGCTTTGTTTTATGTCGCCTTTGATCTTATTCGAATAATCCTCTGAATCTTCTATTTGCTGTTGCCACTCGATTCTTGTTGGTTTATTGCAAAACTGCTCTGTGAGCAGTGACTCAGCACCGTACAGCACCATATTAAACGAGGTGAGTCTCACATAGCCGTTACCATATAAATTATTGGCCCTCTATTATTCATGCTCTTGGCTTCAGTCATATATGTATTCTCTTGGCCTTGATGATTCAATAATTTTTATGACGCTTTGCTTCAGGCGCAAGTTTGCAAGGCTGATTGCTAAGTTAGCTACTACACATTATATGAACTCAAGCATTTGTCTTATGCCGCCTTAAATTTTATTTCACATTCTTCTCGAAGTCATTGTTTCCCACTTCTGCTATTGCCACTGAGTCCTCTGATTTTCCGCGGAATCGTCATGTGAAGTGGTTCGGCTATTAATGCCAATGCAGCTTCTCAGGTACCTGAGAACTGCCTGCTACATCTAAATAATATCCATACCTTGGTTGCTCCCTCTCAGAATTCGAAAAGTGCCCAACTCTAAACATTGACTGTTATGAAAATCCTGAACACCATTATTTGCAAGCTACTTGATACAGGTTCGGCTCTTGATGAGATGGAATCTGAAACTCTATCAGTTGTGGTCTTCTAGATAAGGTTGTCAGCAGCAAGACTTGTGTGAAGAGTTGGGTTGGAAGATGATGGGGCTACCGGGCCTTGGTACTCTGTCTGTCCAGTTTAGCAAGCTTTTTAATCTTTACCTTTCTATGAAGAATGAGGAGATTTGAAATTTGTAGTGCCACTAATGTTTCCATCAACTGAAAGGGATGCAAGAGGTCGCATGCATGTGGTTGAACTACCCTCCCTATGCCAAATCATAGTGCACAAGTAAGTTTTTTCTAAAGTCAGTCTGTAAATTTTGACCAAGTTTACATCAAGAAAATAGGAACTTTTACAATAGTGAGTATATACCATGTCCATATGATGTATTTGATGATGAATCTATTTTATTTTATTTTTGCGGTGGGAATCTAATGGTATTGTAAATGTTGAATAGTTTTTCTATAAACTTAGTCAAAGTTTAGAAAAGGTTGATTTCAAAAAACTTATATACACTATAATTTAGCAAGGAAGGGAGTAATTAAGTTTGCTTCAGCATTTCATCAGAGATGCCCTTAATTCGGTATCGTTAGTGAGTACTCGGCGTTGGAATTTAGCTATGAGTTTAGAGATGGCATCCACCGGACGGAATAATCTAATAACGTCACTTGTGTACTCAACAATACAAGTACTCAAACATGCATAAATATCGAGCATGCAATGCACAAGTAATTTGATTTGAGTACTGGTGTTTGTAGTATGCCTATCTGCACATTCTCGTGTCCTTTGTTTTGTCATACGCTTTAGGGTATATGCACAATCTAACTGAAAAGTTTAGATCCCATCTGATTCTTCGACGATACCTTGTTGAGATGCATGCTTTGGTCTATCATTGGAACATCAGTTAAATGACTTTGCCTGCAGTGTCATTCTTTAGTGGTAACAGAAGGGATGGTGTTTTCTCTGGATTGTCCATGAATACCACTGAAGAAAAGGAGAAGGAAACGACTTCACTGTGTAATCTTTTTTTTGAAAGATCCAGCATCGCTGGCATTTCATTGATAATAGCAGGAAGCAGCGGAAAACAACAAGGTGGTGAAGGTCCTAGGACCAGATCCGAAGATCAAAGAAAGAGAAAAGAAAAGAAAAAGAAACAGCAGCCCTAATAGCTGCAGCACAACACTCCATACAGTCCATACTAAGCAGCGCAGCTCCAACTCCGAGGAAGAAACTACTAAGGAAACAGGCAGGGCTGGCGTCACGGAGGATCACCGAACGAGCCATCTGTCACGCGTCATCATATACCACCGGGCCCCCACCGCGGCTTCGACTTCACAACAACAGACGGTCGAGGCACACCCACGGACACGCCGGAGAAGAAGAGCCGATTACCACGACCAAGGCCACGCCTCCGACATTGCAGACCGCCATCATCGTTGCCACAGAAGCCACCGTGCACGTCCAGCCGCAGGAAGCACTAACGGGATCATGGTCTTCAAGACGGCGCCCTAAAGAGGGGAACGACGTTGAAGACGACGCCACCGCCCGACCCTACAGCAGGATCTAGGCTTTCACCCGAAGAACTTGAACCGGGAGTAGAGGCTGTGAAGATTCCCGACGACGCCTCCAAGGAGGATAGCGACGCCCACGAGCGCCGTCGTCGCCGGCCGGCTAGCACCGGCCAGGCTACTCGCCCGGGGCAGCCACTCCCATGCAGCCGGCCGAGGCCGACCCGCACCTGTTGGAGAACGTGGTAATTTCAAAAAATTTCCTACGCACACGCAAGATCATGGTGATGGCATAGCAACGAGAGGGGAGAGTGTTCGTCCACGTACCCTCGTAGACCGTAAGCGGAAGCGTTATGACAACGCGGTTGATGTAGTCGTACGTCTTCACGATCCGACCGATCCAAGCACCGAACGTACGGCACCTCCGAGTTCAGCACACGTTCAGCTCGATGACGATCCCCGGGCTCCGATCCAGCAAAGCTTCGGGGATGAGTTTCGTCAGCACGACGGCGTGGTGACGACGATGATATTCTACCGGCGCAGGGCTTCGCCTAAACTCCGCGACGATATGACCGAGGTGGAATATGGTGGAGGGGGGCACCGCACACGGCTAAGGAACGATCCGTAGATCAACTTGTGTGTTATGGGGTGCCACCTTGCCCCCGTATATAAAGGAGGGAGGGGGAGGTGCGGCTGGCCCCCTTGGGGTGCGCCTGGAGGAGTCCTACTCCCACCGGGAGTAGGACTCCCCCCTCTTGCCTTGGTGGAGAAGGAAAGGGGGGAGGGGAAAGAGGAAAGGGGGGCGCCGCCCCCCCCCTTCCTTGTCCTATTCGGACTAGGGGGGAGGGGGCACGCGGCCTGCCCTGGACGGCCCTCCTCTTCTCCCTCATGGCCCACTAAGGCCCATTAACCCCCGGGAGGGTTCCGGTAACCCCCGGTGTTCCGGTAAAATCCCGATTTCACCCGGAACCTTTCCGATGTCCAAACATAGGCTTCCAATATATCAATCTTTATGTCTCGACCATTTCGAGACTCCTCGTCATGTCCGTGATCACATCCGGGACTCCGAACAAACTTCGGTACATCAAAACTTATAAACTCATAATAAAACTGTCATCGTAACGTTAAGCGTGCGGACCCTACGGGTTCGAGAACTATGTAGACATGACCTAGAACCATTCTCGGTCAATAACCAATAGCGGAACCTGGATGCCCATATTGGTTCCTACATATTCTACGAAGATCTTTATTGGTCAAACTGCATAACAACATACGTTGTTCCCTTTGTCATCGGTATGTTACTTGCCCGAGATTTGATCGTCGGTATCCATTACCTAGTTCAATCTCGTTACCGGCAAGTCTCTTTACTCGTTCTGTAACACATCATCTTATAACTAACTCATTAGTTACAATGCTTGCAAGGCTTAGATGATGAGTATTACCGAGAGGGCCCAGAGATACCTCTCCGACAATCGGAGTGGCAAAACCTAATCTCGAATTATGCTAACCCAACATGTAACTTCGGAAACACATGTAGAGCACCTTTATAATCACCCAGTTACGTTGTGACGTTTGGTAGCACACAAAGTGTTCTTCCGGTAAACGTGAGTTGCACAATCTCATAGTTGCAGGAACTTTGTATAAGTCATGAAGAAAGCAATAGCAACATACTAAACGATCAAGTGCTAGGCTAACGGAATGGGTCATGTCAATCACATCATTCTTCTAATGATGTGATCCCATTAATCAAATGACAACACATGTCTATGGTTAGGAAACATAACCATCTTTGATTAATGAGCTAGTCAAGTAGAGGCATACTAGTGACTATATGTTTGTCTATGTATTCACACATGTATCATGTTTCCGGTTAATACAATTCTAGCATGAATAATAAACATTTATCATGATATGAAGAAATAAATAATAACTTTATTATTGCCTCTAGGGCATATTTCCTTCAGTCTCCCACTTGCACTAGAGTCAATAATCTAGATTACATAGTAATGATTCTAACACCCATGGAGTCTTGGTGTTGATCATGTTTTGCTCGTGAGAGAGGCTTAGTCAACGGATCTGCAACATTTAGATCCGTATGTATTTTGCAAATCTCTATGTCTCCCACTTGGACTTGGTCCCAAATGGAATTGAAGTGTCTCTTGATGTGCTTGGTCCTCTTGTGAAATCTGGATTCCTTTGGCAAGACAATTGCACCAGTATTGTCACAGAAGATCTTCATTGGTCCCGATGCACTAGGTATGACACCTAGATCGGAAATGAACTCCTTCATCCAGACTCCTTCATTTGCTTCTTCCGAAGCAGCTATGTACTCCGCTTCACATGTAGATCCCGCTACGACGCTTTGTTTAGAACAGCACCAACTTACAGCTCCACCGTTTAATAAAAACACGTATTCAGTTTGCGATTTAGAATCATCCGGATCAGTGTCAAAGCTTGCATCGACGTAACCGTTTACGACTAGCTCTTTGTCACCTTAATATACGAGAAACATATCCTTAGTCCTTTTCAGGTATTTCAGATGTTCTTGACCGCTGTCCGGTGATCCACTCCTGGATTACTTTGGTACCTTCCTACCAAGCTTATTGCTAAGCATACGCCAGGTCTGATACACAGCATTGCATACATGATAGAGCCTATGGCTGAAGCATAGGGAACATTTTTCATTTTCTCTCTATCTTCTGCTGTGGTCGAGCATTGAGTTTGACTCAACTTCACACCTTGTAGCACAGGCAAGAATCCTTTCTTTGCCTGATCCATTTTAAACTTTTTCAAAATTTTGTCAAGGTATGTGCTTTATGAAAGTCCTATTAAGCGTCTTGATCTATCTCTATAGATCTTGATGCCCAATATGTAAGCAGCTTTACCGAGGTCTTTCATTGAAAAACTTTTATTCAAGTATCCTTTTATGCTATCCAGAAATTCTATATCATTTCCAATTAATAATATGTCATCTACATATAAAATTAGAAATGCTACAGAGCTCCCACTCACTTTCTTGTAAATACAGGCTTCTCCAAAAGTCTGTATAAAACCATATGCTTTGATCACACTATCAAAGCGTTTATTCCAACTCCGAGATGCTTGCACCAGTCCATAAATGGAACGCTGGAGCTTGCACACTTTGTCAGCACCTTTTGGATCAACAAAACCTTCCGGCTACATCATATACAACTCTTCTTCTAGAAATCCATTCAAGAATGCAGTCTTGACATCCATTTGCCAAATTTCATAATCATGAAATGCAGCAATAGCTAACATGATTCGGACGGACTTTAAGCATCGCTACGGGTGAGAAAGTCTCATCGTAGTCAACCCCTTGAACTTGTCGAAAACCTTTTGCAACAAGTCGAGCTTTATAGACAGTTATATTACCATCATCGTCAGTCTTCTTCTTAAAGATCCATTTATTCTCAATGGCTTGCCGATCATCGGGCAAGTCAACCAAAGTCCATACTTTGTTTTCATACATGGATCCCATCTCAGATTTCATGGCTTCTAGCCATTTTGCGGAATCCGGGCGCATCATCGCTTCCTCATAGTTCGTAGGTTCATCATGGTCAAGTAACATGACTTCCAGAATAGGATTACCGTACCACTCTGGTGCGGATCTTACTCTGGTAGACCTACGAGGTTCTGTAGAAACTTGATCTGAAGTTTCATGATCATTATCATTAGCTTCCTCACTAATTGGTGTAGTTGTCACAGGAACCGGTTCTCGTGATGAACTACTTTCCAATAAGGGAGTAGATACAGTTATCTCATCAAGTTCTACTTTCCTCCCACTCACTTCTTTCGAGAGAAACTCCTTCTCTAGAAAGGATCCATTCTTAGCAACGAATGTCTTGCCTTCGGATCTGTGATAGAAGGTGTACCCAATAGTCCCTTTTGGGTATCCTATGAAGACACATTTCTCCGATTTAGATTCGAGCTTATCTGGTTGAAGTTTCTTCACATAAGCATCGCAGCCCCAAACTTTAAGAAACAACAACTTTGGTTTCTTGCCAAACCATAATTCATAAGGCGTCGTCTCAACGGATTTTGATGGTGCCCTATTTAACGTGAATGCGGCCGTCTCTAAAGCATAACCCCAAAATGATAGCGGTAAATCAGTAAGAGACATCATAGATCGCACCATATCCAGTAAAGTATGATTACGATGTTCGGACACACCATTTCGTTGTGGTGTTCCAGGTGGCGTGAGTTGCGAAACTATTCCACATTGTTTCAAGTGTAGGCCAAACTCATAACTCAAATATTCTCCTCCACGATCAGATCGTAGAAATTTTATTTTCTTGTTACGATGATTTTTCACTTCACTCTGAAATTCTTTGAACTTTTCAAATGTTTCAGACTTGTGTTTCATCAAGTAGATATACCCATATCTGCTCAAATCATCTGTGAAGGTGAGAAAATAACGATACCCGCCGCGAGCCTCAACATTCATTGGGCCACAAACATCAGTATGTATGATTTCCAACAAATCAGTTGCTCGCTCCATAGTTCCGGAGAACGGCGCTTTAGTCATCTTGCCCATAAGGCACGGTTCGCAAGTACCAAGTGATTCATAATCAAGTGATTCCAAAAGTCCATCAGTATGGAGTTTCTTCATGCGCTTTACACCGATATGACCCAAACGGCAGTGCCACAAATAAGTTGCACTATCATTATTAACTCTGCATCTTTTGGTTTCAACACTATGAATATGTGTATCACTACTATCGAGATTTAATAAAAATAGACCACTCTTCAAGGGTGCATGATCATAAAAGATATTACTCATATAAATAGAACAACCATTATTCTCTGATTTAAATGAATAACCGTCTCGCATCAAACAAGATCCAGATATAATGTTCATGCTCAACGCTGGCACCAAATAACAATTATTCGGGTCTAAAACTAATCCCGAAGGTAGATGTAGAGGTAGCATGCCGACCGCGATCGCATCGACTTTGGAACCGTTTCCCACGCGCATCGTCACCTCGTTCTTGGCCAGTGCTCGCTTATTCCGTAGTCCCTGTTTTGAGTTGCAAATATTAGCAACATAACCAGTATCAAATACCCAGGTGCTACTATGAGCTCTAGTTAGGTACACATCAATAACATGTATATCACATATACCTTTGTTCACTTTGCCATCCTTCTTATCCGCCAAATACTTGGGGCAGTTCCGCTTCCAGTGACCAGTCTACTTGCAGTAGAAGCACTCAGTTTCAGGCTTAGGTCCAGACTTGGGTTTCTTCTCTTGAGCAGCAACTTGCTTGCTGTTCTTCTTGAAGTTCCCCTTCTTTTTCCCTTTGCCCTTTTTCTTGAAACTAGTGGTCTTATTGACCATCAACACTTGATGCTCCTTCTTGATTTCTACCTCCGCAGCTTTTAGCATTGCGAAGAGCTCGGGAATAGTCTTGTTCATCCCTTGCATATTATAGTTCATCACAAAGCTCTTGTAGCTTGGTGGCAGTGATTGGAGAATTCTGTCAATGACGCTATCATCCGGAAGATTAACTCCCAGTTGAATCAAGTGATTATTATACCCAGACATTTTGAGTATATGCTCACTAACAGAACTATTCTCCTCCATCTTGCAGCTGTAGAACTTATTGGAGACTTCATATCTCTCAATCCGGGCATTTGCTTGAAATATTAACTTCAACTCCTGGAACATCTCATATGCTCCATGACGTTCAAAACGTCGTTGAAGACCCGGTTCTAAGCCGTAAAGCATGGCACACTGACCTATAGAGTAGTCATCAGCTTTGCTCTGCCAGATGTTCTTAACATCGTCAGTTGCATCAGCAGCAGGCCTGGCACCCAGCGGTGCTTCTAGGACGTAACTTTTCTGTGCAGCAATGAGGATAATCCTCAGGTTACGGACCCAGTCCGTGTAATTGCTACCATCATCTTTCAACTTTGCTTTCTCAAGGAACACATTAAAATTCAACGGAACAACAACACGAGCCATCTATCTACAAACAAACATAGACAAGCAAAATACTATCAGGTACTAAGTTCATGATAAATTTAGGTTCAATTAATCATATTACTTAAGAACTCCCACTTAGACAGACATCTCTCTAGTCATCTAAGTGATCACGTGATCCAAATCAACTAAACCATAACCGATCACCGTGAGATGGAGTAGTTTTCAATGGTGAACATCATTATGTTGATCATATCTACTATATGATTCACGCTCGACCTTTCGGTCTCCGTGTTCCGAGGCCATATCTGCATATGCTAGGCTCGTCAAGTTTAACCTGAGTATTCCGCGTGTGCAAAACTGTCTTGCACCCGTTGTAGATGGACGTAGAGCTTATCACACCCGATCATCACGTGGTGTCTGGGCACGACGAACTTTGGCAACGGTGCATACTCAGGGAGAACATTTCTTGATAATTTTAGTGAGAGATCATCTTAAAATGCTACCGTCAATCAAAGCAAGATAAGATGCATAAAGGATAAACATCACATGCAATCAATATAAGTGATATGATATGGCCATCATCATCTTGTGCTTGTCATCTCCATCTCCGAAGCACCGTCATGATCACCATCGTCACCGGCGCGACACCTTGATCTTCATCGTAGCATCGTTGTCGTCTCACCAACTATTGCTTCTACGACTATCGCTACCGCTTAGTGATAAAGTAAAGCGATTACAGGGCATTTGCATTTCATACAATAAAGCGACAACCATATGGCTCCTGCCAGTTGCCGATAACTTCGGTTACAAAACATGATCATCTCATACAATAAAATATAGCATCACGTCTTGACCATATCACATCACAACATGCCCTGCAAAAACAAGTTAGACGTCCTCTACTTTGTTGTTGCAAGTTTTGCGTGGCTGCTACGGGCTTAGCAAGAACCGTTCTTACCTACGCATCAAAAACCACAACGATAGTTTGTCAAGTTGGTGCTATTTTAACCTTCGCAAGGACCGGGCGTAGCCACACTCGATTCAGCTAAAGTGAGAGAGACAGACACCCGCCGGTCACCTTTAAGCAATGAGTGCTCGTAGCGGTGAAACCAGCCTCGCGTAAGCGTACACGTAATGTCGGTCTGGGCCGCTTCATCTCACAATACCGCCGAACCAAAGTATGACATGCTGGTAAGCAGTATGACTTATATCGCCCACAACTCACTTGTGTTCTACTCGTGCATATGACATCTACGCATAAAACCAGGCTCGGATGCCACTGTTGGAGAACGTAGTAATTTCAAAAAAAATCCTACGCACACGCAAGATCATGGTGATGGCATAGCAACGAGAGGGGAGAGTGTTCGTCCACGTACCCTCGTAGACCGTAAGCGGAAGCGTTATGACAACGCGGTTGATGTAGTCGTACGTCTTCACGATCCGACCGATCCAAGCACCGAACGTACGGCACCTCCGAGTTCAGCACACGTTCAGCTCGATGACGATCCCCGGGGTCCGATCCAGCAAAGCTTCGGGGATGAGTTCCGTCAGCACGACGGCGTGGTGACGATGATGATATTCTACCGGCGCAGGGCTTCGCCTAAACTCCGCGACGATATGACCGAGGTGGAATATGGTGGAGGGGGGCACCGCACACGGCTAAGGAACGATCCGTAGATCAACTTGTGTGTTATGGGGTGCCCCCTTGCCCCCGTATATAAAGGAGGGAGGGGGAGGTGCGGCCGGCCCCCTTGGGGTGCGCCTGGAGGAGTCCTACTCCCACCGGGAGTAGGACTCCCCCCTCTTGCCTTGGTGGAGAAGGAAAGGGGGGAGGGGAAAGAGGAAAGGGGGGCGCCGCCCCCCCCCCCTTCCTTGTCCTATTCGGACTAGGGGGAAGGGGTGCACGCGGCCTGCCTTGGCCGGCCCTCCTCTTCTCCCTCATGGCCCACTAAGGCCCATTAACCCCCGGGAGGGTTCCGGTAACCCCCCGGTGTTCCGGTAAAATCCCGATTTCACCCGGAACCTTTCCGATGTCCAAACATAGGCTTCCAATATATCAATCTTTATGTCTCGACCATTTCGAGACTCCTCGTCATGTCCGTGATCACATCCGGGACTCCGAACAAACTTCGGTACATCAAAACTTATAAACTCATAATAAAACTATCATCGTAACGTTAAGCGTGCGGACCCTACGGGTTCGAGAACTATGTAGACATGACCTAGAACCATTCTCGGTCAATAACCAATAGCGGAACCTGGATGCCCATATTGGTTCCTACATATTCTACGAAGATCTTTATCGGTCAAACCGCATAACAACATACGTTGTTCCCTTTGTCATCGGTATGTTACTTGCCCGAGATTTGATCGTCGGTATCCATTACCTAGTTCAATCTCGTTACCGGCAAGTCTCTTTACTCGTTCTGTAACACATCATCTTATAATTAACTCATTAGTTACAATGCTTGCAAGGCTTAGGTGATGAGTATTACCGAGAGGTCCCAGAGATACCTCTCCGACAATCGGAGTGACAAAACCTAATCTCGAATTATGCCAACCCAACATGTACCTTCGGAAACACCTGTAGAGCACCTTTATAATCACCCAGTTACATTGTGACGTTTGGTAGCACACAAAGTGTTCTTCCGGTAAACGTGAGTTGCACAATCTCATAGTTGCAGGAACTTTGTATAAGTCATGAAGAAAGCAATAGCAACATACTAAACGATCAAGTGCTAGGCTAACGGAATGGGTCATGTCAATCACATCATTCTTCTAATGATGTGATCCCATTAATCAAATGACAACACATGTCTATGGTTAGGAAACATAACCATCTTTAATTAATGAGCTAGTCAAGTAGAGGCATACTAGTGACTATATGTTTGTCTATGTATTCACACATGTATCATGTTTCCGGTTAATACAATTCTAGCATGAATAATAAACATTTATCATGATATGAGGAAATAAATAATAACTTTATTATTGCCTCTAGGGCATATTTCCTTCAGTACCTCCACTGGACCGTGCACCCCCCCACTCAGCGAGCGCGCCAACGGTGTGCAGGGCCACCAGCAAGCCTCCTCGTCGACGGGTCTACAGAGAACCAGATCTGGTCCTGCACCCCGCGCCACAGACCTGCCAGATCCAGGTCCCCCACCGAACCACCAGACGCAGCCGCCCAGCCGAGCAGCCACGCCGCGCACACCACGGCGACCATCGTCGCCCAGCCGAGCCGCCGCGGTCACCACACGCGCCCGCGCCCGCGCCC
>NC_041389.1:40264433-40291400 GCF_002162155.2 Triticum dicoccoides
CGCGCCCCGAGGCTTCGAGCGCCTCCCGTGCGCGTCCTCGGCGGCCAGAAGCGCCGCCCCGACCGTGCGCCGCCGCTCGAGCTCCCCCCGATGCCACCGGCCCGCGCCAGCCAGCCCCGGGCGGAGGAGGAAGAGGGCCCCGCCGCCGCCAAGCCGCGCGGGCTTCGCCCCGCGACCTCCGCCAGCGGCGGCGAGGGGAGGAGGGAAGGATGGGTGGGTGCTGGCGGCGGCTAGGGTTTGCTCCCGAGCCGCTCGCGGGATCGACACGGGAGCTTACTTCACTGTGTAATCTAAAGTCAGTTTTGTATTGTCTGGTACAAACATCATATCAGCGAATTGGTTACTAAAATTATGTTTATCTAGCTTCTGGATGATTTAAGAGTACGCCATTTCTTCTTGTTGCTTGACCTCGTACAATGGAAATAAATAATTTCGGATGGTTCTGTTTATCGACGGAACTACATTCTGATATTATTTATTAAACTACTATTGCATCTAAATTAACAGGTGCAGTTGTATTGAGGTTTTAACAAGTGCGATTGTATTGAAGTTCTAAATTTGAGTGTATGAGATGGTCTTTGTACCTTTTTTTTGAAAAGGGGGACTCCCCGGCCTCTGCATCAGATCGATGCATACGGCCACTTTTATTAAAAAGTAAATAGGTCTCAACAAGGTCTTAACGTCTTCAAACAAAAGCAACAGCTAGCTCACCTAGAGCGTCAGCTGCAAAACAAAAAACCCAAAAGCCACAACCGGCTGGCACAATGAAAGATAGGTAAACTAAATGTCTATCCTATTACATGATCGCCATCCAAATCGGTTGAAGATATCCCACGCTACCGTCTCCCACCGGACAGATCCATTAACCAAACGCTCTCTGGCCTCCGTCGGAGTGAGTAAGGACCACATATGGATCAATGCTGTAGCCCGGAATAACACCTGCAAAAAATGAATATTTATTGTTCTGTTAAAGCCAAATCATTTCTGCAATTCCAATTTGCCCATAACAACGCGCATACTCCTACACGAATGTGACTGGCTATTTCGGACTCTATCCCAACAAGCCACGCCCCAAATAAAGTGTTGACCGAAGTCGGAGGAGTAATGTTAAAGGTAATTTGCACGGAGCGTCACAGCCCTCGTGCCAACGGACAGACAAAAAATAAATGCTTGATAGTCGCATCCCGATCACAGAAACTACACCTAGTAGAACCTGTCCAGTTGCGCTTAACTAGATTGTCCTTTTTTAAAATTACTTGTTTATGCACAAACCACATAAACACTTTAATCTTCAAAGGTACCTTAACTTTCCAAACCTCTTTGGAACTAGGGATCACAGTATGGTTAATGATATCTATATACATCGATTTAACTGTGAACACCCCAGATCTAGTCAGCTTCCAACATAACTGATCGGGCTGAGGAGTTAGCTGAACCTCCATCAGCCTACGGACCAAGTGAAGCCATGCTTCCCATCGATCCCCTACAAGCACCCTCCTGAACTGAATGTTGAGAGGAATAGACTGCATAACCGTGGCAACAAGAGCCTCCCGACGCTGAACAATACGATAAAGGGACGGATATTGGGTCGCCAACGGCGCGTCACCAAGCCACGTATCCTCCCAGAATCGCGTATTAGCACCATTACCGACAATACATCTCGTTCTGTTAAAGAAAGCGGCTTTGATCCTCATGAGCCCTTTCTAGAACGGCGAATTCATAGGTCTCAGAGTAACCTGGGATAATGTCTTTGACTGCAGATATTTACTACGTAAAATCTGCGTCCACGTTGCCTCTGTCTCAGAAGACAACTTAAACAGCCACTTACTGAGAAGGCATCTGTTCTTGACCTCAAGATTTTCAATACCAAGGCCCCCTTGGTCCTTTGGTCGACAAATAATATCCCATTTGGCCAGTCTGTACTTCCTCTTAAGCTCATCACTCTGCCAAAAGAATCGAGATCGAAAGAAGTCCAGCCTTTTCCTAACCCCAACTGGGACCTCAAAGAAGGATAAGAGAAACATAGGTAAACTCGTGAGCACCGAGTTTATAAGAATCAACCTGCCTCCATAAGACATGAGTTTTCCTTTCCAGCAACTCAATTTCTTCTCAAACCGATCCTCGATGCACTTCCACTCACCATTTGTTAGCTTACGATGGTGAATGGGAATACCAAGATACGTGAAAGGTAAAGCCCCAACTTCACAACCAAACAATTGTGTATAAGCCTCTTGCTCGTCTTTGGCTCTACCAAAGCAGAACAACTCGCTTTTATGGAAATTAATCTTCAACCCCGACAATTGTTCAAACAGGCATAACACTAACTTCATGTACCTCGCTTTTGCCAAATCATGTTCCATGAATATGATTGTATCATCAGCGTATTGCAGGATGGATAAACCACCATCAACTAGATGAGGCACCAATCCCTCCACCTGACCGACGTCCTTGGCCCTCCCAATCAGGATCGCTAACATATCAACCACAATATTGAACAGAATAGGCGACATAGGGTCGCCCTGGTCTCAATCCCTTGTGAGTTTGGAAGTAGTGACCTATGTCGTCATTTACTTTAATTCCAACACCCCCTTTTTGCGTGAATGCTTCCACCTGGCGTCGCCAAGTTTCATCGAAGCCCTTCATTCATAAAGCCTGTTGAAGAAATGGCCATTTGACTTTATCATAAGCCTTCTCGAAATCCACTATGAAAAGAACACCATCGAGTTTTTTTTTATGAATTTCATGTAGCGTTTCATGAAGGACCACAACCCCTTCCAGGATGTTCCTGTCCGGCATGAAAGCCGTTTGAGAAGGCTGCACCATGGCGTGCGCAATCTGTGTGAGCCTAACCGTCCCAACCTTGGTAAAAATTTTGAAACTGACATTCAGAAGACAGATAGGCCGAAATTGCTCGATTCTCACGACCTCTGTTTTCTTAGGCAGTAGGGTTATTGTTCCAAAATTAAGTTGGAAAAGCTACAAATGTCCCGAGAACAAATCATGGAACATCGGCATCAGGTCCCCTTTAATAATATTCCAGCACTTCTTATAAAACTCAGCCGGGAAACCATCCGGCCCCGGTGCCTTGTTACATTTCATCTTGGAAATGGCCTCGAAAACCTCCTTTTCCGAGAAAGGGGCAGTTAAGATATTGTTCTCCACAACAGTAAGTTGAGGTACATCTTGAACCCTAGACTCATCCAGGGACACACAGTTCTCCTCTAGTGGTCCAAACAATCGTTTGTAGTACTCAGTAATATAGAGCTTCAGGTTATCCTGACCGATAATTGTACCCTCATCTTGTTCTAGCTGGAAGATTCTCTTCTTCCGATGTTTGCCGTTGGCTATCATGTGGAAGAACTGAGTGTTCGCGTCCCCCTGGACCACTTTTCGCACCTTGGCACGCAGTGCCCACTTTAATTCTTCTTCATGAAGTAACTCTTTCAACCTCATCTCAGCCTCATGCTTGATATGAAGCTCGGTGGCTAACAAAACCGTAGTTTCTGCTTTTATATCTAAGGTCTGAATAAGGGTAAGGAGCCGTTCCTTCTCCACCTTATACACTCCACTTAGATGTTTAGCCCACCCACATAGGAAACTTCTGAGATGCCTAATCTTATTCTGCCAGTGCTCAAGCGCATTCCTACCGCCTGCATCCTTAGCCCATTCTCTGGCTACAAGATCCAGGAAGCCTTCTCTTTCAAACCACGCAATCTCAAAAGAGAACAAATACTTGTTGCCCGAGTAGGTAGCCCCACCAGAGTCAAGCAACAGAGGCGTGTGATCAGAAATCCCGCGAGAGAGAGCCTGAACAGTTACATAGGGAAACTTCTGTTCCCAATCGACACTAGCCAGAACCTGATCCAACTTCTCGAAAGTTGGATTAGGCAACGCGTTAGCCCATGTGAACTTCCTACCTGAAAGCTCAATCTCTCTCAAATCCAAGCTTTCAATAATAGTGTTAAACATGAATGACCATCTCTCATCGAAATTGTCATTATTCTTTTCATCACGTCTTCTAATAATGTTAAAGTCTCCCCCAACCAGAATTGGAAGTTGCTCAGACCCGCAGACTCTAACGAGATCGGCCAAAAAATCAGGTTTGAGTTCAGCCTGCGCGGCACCATACACCGCCACCAAAGCCCAGTCAAAACCATCAGCTTTGGACCGCACCCTAAACTTAACAGCAAAATCTGCCATGGTCACACTTCGAACTTCGAGAGAGTCACATCTAACACCAAGTAAGATTCCACCCGACCTTCATCTTGGTGGAAGACAATGCCAGTCAAACTCAATACCCCCCGATAAAGTATTGAGAAATTGTGGTGAGAAATTTGCTCTGCCCGTTTCCGACAATGCAATGATCTATGCTCGATGGACGCTTCTGCAAGGAACCTCCTTTTAGCCAAGTCCTTAAGACCTCTGCTATTCCAAAAGATTCCTCTTATATCTCATCATGGAAATTTTTGGCCGTGCGGATCCTAGCACTCCTACGTACCGCGGACATCGGGTAAATCTTGCGCTTCCACTTGTGCTTAGGGCTGGTCCTCATGCCCACCCGGTCCACACTCCCCGTACCTGGGGATCTAACTACCTCCATGCCGACATTCTCGTCCTCCTCCTTCGGCTCCTGGAGGGGCGGTGCAAGATCATCACAAAAATTATCGAGCATCCGGACTCCCAAAGCATCAATCTCAGAATCGTTCATGGGCTTGACCGCGGCTAAGTTACGAATCATTTCTAAAGCCCTCTCGGCTTCAATATCAAGCAAATCATTTACGGAATTAGACACTTCACCCTCATTACTACCAAGTGAAATTCCTAATTAGTTTGCCTTATCAACAATCTCATCATTCGAAAAATGCAAGATAGTATTGGAAGTATTCACGGACATACCAGTAGTGACCTGAACGTCATGAAGCTTTGCCGCCCTCACGACACAGCGTTGTTGCATGTCGTCCACCTCCGGACGGCCCTGAAGCCGACAACTCAACCGTTGGCCCTCAGACGCCTGGTCTAGAATACCATCAAACTGAATAACCTCCTCCCGCGATAATTTATCCGGGGAGCGACCGCCTGTCACTCCCGAACATTCACCTGGTCCCCATGACCGGGTGAGGTCGCCGAGTCAGCTGATGGGGAAGCAAGGGCCACCTGCCTCCGTCCCCCATCCACTCCAGACCGCATGCCAGGAGTGCACATCGATGGCGCAAGCAGGGTGATCCCCCTGGGCGCCGAAGGTGAAGAAGGCCTCGAGGCCACTTGCCCCAAGCCCTCTCCAGACATCTGCCCTGCCGCCTGCAGTGCCGTCCCAGCACAAGGCGAAGAGGGTGCCGAGGCCACCTGCCCCAGCCCCCCTTCTGAAGGCCCCTCCTCTCTCCCGGTAGCCCCAACCGGAACAAGAGGAGAAGGGGATGCCGAGGCCACCTGCCCCGAACCCCCAGACAAGATCAGACCACCCTCCTATATCTCAGCCACCTCACCACAAACCGAGGAAGGCGAGACCACGATCTCCGGCCTCCCTTCCACACCAGAACCCTCCACACCCGGGTCCTCAAAGTCCAACGCAGGTAAAGAGTGCTCAAAAGCCTCAAGAGACTCCACCCGCTCGCTCCATAGTCCCGGAGGTGCAAAAGCGGGCTCAATGGAACCAAATCTCAAAGTGGTCGACGACACAGAAGCATTAGGCACCGTCCCTCCTCCTGTCGCCTTAGCAGTCGACCCCGGTCCCTTGGCCATCTCGCGCCCAGGATCATCGGCCGGAGTCTCCTTACCTGCCGTACCATCATCACCCTCGCTCATATTGTCACCAGTGGCAGCAGGTGCCTCCGCAAAGAGGCTGTCATCCTCAAACTCAATCTCAAGGCTGTACACCTGACCTCGATAAGCCCACTTAACCACGTCCGGCACGAACTCAATGTCCAAAATACTGACTAATAGGCGAGCAACCCCATGAGCTCGAGTAAAGGCCATATCCACTCGCTCGGTCTTTCCCACCATGATACCCAGACTAGCAACGACCCTGGCATCCTGTAGGAGCGCGGAAGGAGCTCCCAAAAAGCGCAGCCAGGCCTGGGTGAGAGGTTTACCCTGAGGCTCAACCAACTTCCACTCCTGGAACTCAAGGATGCCCTCCGTACCTGGTACCTTACACATCCCAAAGCTCAGCAACCTCTGTAAATCCTCCACAGTCGGGAACTGAACCCTGAATAAGTTGGCCTCCAGACTGACAAGCTCCCAGTGGAAGTCTCCTGGTGCCAGCTCCCGGAGTCGCTGAATAATCTGGGACTCAGACACTTGACCTCTAGTCACTTTAACCACCCCAGTTGTCATACTGTGCACCTCATGAGGAACCTCCCTCTCAGTCGGCGACTCAAAAAACGTGAGCTCAGAACAGAACACTCCGTACGTCATAAGACTCGGTGTCCGCTCCCGCAACAGTGGACAAGCCCCTGACTCATGGGCAGGCTTACCACAAGTATCACATAAAATAGCCACACACTCCGCAATAAAATGGCCCTTATCACCACATCGGTAACATAGCATTCTTTCCTTCTTTCTTGCAAACTTTGCTGCCCTGTCCATCTCAGTCCTGTCAGAAGCCTCCACCGACATAGGCTCGACCTCAGCATTATCAGGAACCACCACATCCGCTAGTGCCGTCACCACCTCCATAGCCTGGCAAGACAACCCAGTCTCCTCAGTAACACCACCGACCACCGTCTCATCCACGACAACATGATGCTGCCTTGGACGGTAACGTCCCCCTCGGCCACCTCGGCCACCACGATTACCACGGAAACCGCCTCGGTTACGATGAGCCGGTCCAGACGCCCCTTCAACGAAACCGCCCGTCGGCCCCAGGAATGGCCTCTCGGCCGAGCCATCGCTCTGCCAGGCATACCCCCGTCCACCACCCGTAGACGAGGATCCCCGATGATGTCCATCTCCATACGCATTATAACCATCATCACCCCACTGTCCACGAGGTGCCGATTGAACATCCCCACTAGCAGAAACCTGCGGCGCCTGTGCCTGCTTCAACACCGGCGCCGTCGAGTTGTGTGCCTGCCTTGCCACGAAGTGCGGCGGTCTAGCCCCGGCCTGAGTCGCCACCGGTCGCTGGCCATTAGAGGCGGGAGGAGGCGGCCTTGGGGTCGGGACACCGCGGCCCGCGACAGCCACAGGGTTCAGCACGGGCGGCCGAAGTCCACACCGTCCCGCAGTAGGCTGCGGCACCACCGGCGTGGTTGGCCGCGCTCCGGCAGAACTAACCCCGCGGCCAGCCAAACCAGACACAAGCGTGCCACCAGCAGGCGGTCTTGGGCCGCCGATGTCCGGCGCCGCACGGACGGTTCCAGCACCCGGAAGCGGTGGCGCACCGCCCCGGCCAGCCCCGAGCGGCACAACCGCACCGCCGCGACCCGTCCCCGCTGGCAAACCACCTCCACCGCGGCCACCTCCGGCCGGCAGCGTTGGCCCTCCACGACCCGCAGCGCCCGGAGCGGCAGATTTGGCAGGGGGCACTCCTCGACCTGCCATGCCTCGGAGAGGGGGGATGCGCCTAGCACGCCCACCACCACGATCAGAGAAACTCGGCCGACGCCCACCACCGCAAACCCTAGGTCTTTTCGATCGATTCCAGACAGGAGAAGCCTCGATGCATGGGGGTGTAGATGTACATGCCGGGTCACACCGGGCCTCATACCCGGCGAACACAGGCCCAACAACGGTCTGGCCCGGTTCACTCAGAACCGGCCCACCCCCGGGCAATCCGACATCGCGGCCCAAGAGCACGTTCAAACGCGCCTCCCGCACGGCAGCGATCCCGACTGGCCGCCCCACCGGCAACTGCGCCATGGCCGTCGCTGATCGCCGGGATCCAGCACCAGAATGACTCGATCTCTTCTTCCTCTTAACTTTAATCCACGAATCTGGCCGAATCAAGTCAAAAACGGTGAGGTTTGGAAGACTAACCTTGGGAAGGGGACCTTTCCATGGCCGGACAGTCGTCGCCGCCGTTCTCTGGTGTACAACGCGACGCACCATCTCCTTTCTCTCGTCCGCGCGTAGCCCAACCCTCGCCGGATCGTCCACCGGCAAAATTCTATCCACCGTTGAGGCAACCTCATCCTCGTCATAGCCTGAATGGAAGAACTCACAGAATAGATCAGATGGTGTCGGTGTTGGTTGAGAGGACGCCGGATCCTCCCCATCCTCATCCGCCTCGTCGTCTTCAGATCCCGCTAGTGCCCAGAACTGGCCACCAACCCGTTGACGAGCCACCGCCCCCAAGGATCGAGGTCCGGTGATTGCCGCACCGCGACCCGCGGGGTATCCCGCCTTGTCGCCCCCTCTATCGCCCATCAGGAGTGACTCCAAAGTCTGTGTGGCCTCCCTTAACCTATCGACACATAGCAACTACTCTTAGGTTGCCTTTTGTTTTACTTGTGCGGAGAAAGGCTATTGTTTTAAAGGTTGGTGTTGAGGTCCGAAATTTGAGTGTATCAGTGAGTGGTCGAACACGTACAACCCGAGGTCCATGGCGTTCCCATGCTCAGAATTAAGGTTGAGTTTATTTGAACTATTACATTCATCATCTTCCTTTGTTATTTATTGACAGAATGCACAAACTGTCATAAATGAATTGATGGTGCACTCCTTGTTGCTTATTGCTGTCAATGTCTAATTCTGGATTTAACAAATAAGCTTCATTGATGTGATGAGAATGTATGTTTGCTTTTCTTGTGTTCACGAAAGTGGCTTTGGAGACCCCGGCCACATCAATGAAGCTTATTTGTTAATTCTGGAGTTAACAAATAAGACCCCGGCCACGGGAGCGAGCACAACTCGGACGGGGGGAGGGGACAACCTCCACTGCCGCAGCGGAGCCAACCGGACGTGGCGACGAGGACTTGCCGGGCCTCGACAGCCCGGCCGGGTCCACTTGGACCCGGACAATCCTGTCGCCACGCTGCAGCTCGCCGACCGACGAAATCGTCACCACCTGAGACCGCCGCCACCATGCCATCACCAGGAAACGACACCGCGAAACACCGAGCCATCGGCCCACCCAAACCCAGATGGGGCCCAAAAGGGCCCAGATCTGGGCTAGGCGGGCGCCGCCAGCCACCAGCGCCACCGCACCGCCGCGGCATCACCACCGACGGGCCACACCGACACCGGCCGAGGAGCACCGCCGCCAGCCCCCACCGGCCGGGCATGGGGGCCGCGCATGAGGAAGGGCAGGCCCGCCACCGCCAGCACCACGCGGCCGAGGCTACTATGTGTTATGATCCGGCAACCCCGAAGTGACAATAATCGGGACCACTCCCGGTGATGACCATAGTTTGAGGAGTTCATGTATTCACTATGTGCTAATGCTTTGTTCCGGTTCTCTATTAAAAGAAGGCCTTAATATCCCTTAGTTTCCAATAGGACCCCGCTGCCACGGGAGGGTAGGACAAAAGATGTCATGCAAGTTCTTTTCCATAAGCATGTATGACTATATACGGAATACATGCCTACATTACATTGATGAACTAGAGCTAGTTCTGTGTCACCCTATGTTATGACTGTTACATGACGAACCGCATCCGACATAATTATCCATCGCTAATCCGGTGCCTATGAGTTTTCCATATACTAGTTCTCGCTTATTTACTTTTCCGTTGCTACTGTTACAATCACTACAAAATACCAAAAACATTACTTTTGTTTTCTTTACTTTTGTTACCGTTACCACCACTATCATATTACTTTGCTACTAAACACTTTGATGCAGATACTAAGTTTCCAGGTGTGGTTGAATTGACAACTCAGCTGCTAATACTTGAGAATATTCTTTGGCTCCCCTTGTGTCGAATCAATAAATTTGAGTTGAATACTCTACCCTCGAAAACTGTTGCGATCCCCTATACTTGTGGGTTATCATTATAGTATGTTATCAGCATTGACTATCATAAGTTATCAGCAAAAATGTATAAAAAAGATAGTAATCAGCCCAGAAAAAATGTATAAAACTATCATCGTTCTTAAACATAAAACTTATATTGGTGCAAATTTCACACATCAATTACTCCTTATTGAACAAGTGACAGCGCCATTGCGTGCATTTGTTAAGAGGATGGTCTAGCCACATGCTTGTCAATATCTTCCTCAGCGCCAGGATCTGCTCCTTAGTTATTGTCGGGATATTTTTACCATCCCAGAACTCCAAGATCTTGAACGCGAAGAAACCGCAATCAGTGTTGTAAGGAAAAATAAATAAATAATGTGTTAAATAGCAAAATAAGATAAGCAAAAGGATGAACGAACTTTTAAAATGCTACACTACTAAGTTACCGGGTATTCATATGGAAAACAATGATGGAGTACTAGCAAAAAAACTAACCCATTGTCCTGTTTGAACACATCGATGTACACCAGATCATAGTCTTGGATCTTCTTACTCGAGTCCTTGTATGCAATCAACCAGGCTTTTTTAATGCCATTCATAAGCTTCGTCGCATGTGTGATGAGCGAAGGGTTATCTTGTGGATGAAGAGAATCAAGAACTTCAAATCGTTTTGCCTTGAGATTAAGGCACAAGACATACCAATGCCCGTCCTTTGGTAGAGGTCCCAACTTTTGCAGTGTTGGAAACAGTAGTTAAAAAATGTGAACACATGAACACAAGAAGTTACGAAGTTATCAATGCATTTACAGTTAAAAAGGCAAAGTTATCAGGACACTAACAACATATGTTACCAGTAGGCATACATGAAAGTTACCACAGAAAGGAAAATTGTGAACACGTGAACACAAGAAGTTATCAATGCATTTACAGTTAAAAAGGCAAAGTTATCAGGACACTGACAACATATGTTATCAGTAGGGGTACATGAAAGTTACCACAGAAAGGAAAAATGTGAACACATGAACACAAGAAGTTATCAATGCATTTACACTTAAAAAGGCAAAGTTATCAGGACACTGACAACATATGTTACCAGTAGGCATACATGAAAGTTACCATAGAAAAGTAACATAACTAGGTACCAGCTAAAATTCTTTAATGGTACGATGTGTGACAAAACCAAAATAAGAGCCTGATAAAATTGCCTGTTAGACCAACTAAAAAGCAGCTTGTACGATTTAAAAGAAGAAAAGTATGCAGTTTACGTAAAAAATTGTACCTGATTTTGGTGACTAAGTATGTAGTTTGCATCACGACGGAAATGTTTGATTAGGAACTTGCTCGTCATATCATGTATGAGAAGATATATTGACACCAACCATGGAAAGATGATCTTCCCTAGGGGTACAGAATCAGAAAGAATTTGGATGTGGAGCTCTGCAATATTATTCAAAACTTGACCACCTTCTATCACACTACTAGCGAGCTCCTCCAATGTGACCCACCGCCCATCGATGTCAATAACCCTAATACTGAAAAGCAAACAAAGAAAAAAAATATATAAGCAAATGTTTTGCCGGTGAGGGATCAAAATACTAGAGAAAAGATAAACAGTAAATGTCATTACTGTTTTATCTTGGAGTCAACTGAATCAGTGGCATGCTTGATAACTTCTGCATAAATAACCTCTTCGAGTGCAGATGATGTGAGGCCACAATATGGAGGCAGAAGGAACTGCGATAGGCGGCTTACCCTAACTTTCCGAATGTACGATTTAGGAGTTACACTGGCTGAATGATTACCATAGGGAGGTTGAATAACTGGTGTAGCAAATTCAGGGCTGGTGGGGTGGTCTAGAAGAAAAGTGAAGGGAGTTATCAGAGTTGGGAATGATGGAAAGAAATATTATGGGAAAAAAAGAAAAGAAATTATCAGAGTTTAGAACAATAAATTATCAACATGAAGATAATGATGTTATCAAGGTTGGCAGTAGAAAAAAGTTTGTTAAATAAAATCTTCCTATCAGTACCTTTTACAGAACCGTAATTTGCTTTTGTTCTAACAGTGGCACGTTCGACTTCTTAAACCCACATAATTACATCGTCGTCTTCAACATCCGCATCACAAACTCGAAATCGACACTCTTCAAAAAGTTGCGATCAGGTCAGTTTGTGAACTGACAAAAGGAATGTCAAATATGTGGAAAACAGCTAAAGAAAAAAGTGATAGATAGTGCAGAATGATGATATAATTACTGTAGAGAAAAAAGGGAAGAAAATGAGGGGGGTCAGGATAGTTAAAGGGGCGGAATAAATGTATTAGAATGGTTTGTCTGTGCGTGCAGGGAAAGGAGGGGGAGGGGTGTATTTACAACATCAATAAAGGGAACAAAATGGTTGAAGTTATCAGCATGGTGATAGCAGAAGTTATCAGGGTATGATCACAAATGTTACCATTTAAGTAACTAGTTAGCAAAAAAAAATTGAAAACATGTAGGTATCTACTTAGAACAAAAAATACTAGCACAACATTCGCAAAAAGTTATCATGGTGAAAGTTACCATAAGATAAAATGGTAAGCTGGACAACAAGGTACAAATATCTTTCATGTAGAGCGATGTATTTATCAGTTAAAAGTAGAGCGCTACAATTATCAGTCAGATGTTAGCATGGTGATAGCAGAAGTTACCACACAAAGGGTTGAAATTATCAGCATGGTGATAGCAGAAGTTATCAGGGTATGATCACAAATGTTACCATTTAATTATCTAGTTAGCAAATAATTATCAGTCGGATGTTATTAAAAGTTACCAGGAAAAATGAACAATAATAATCACGTATAATACATCCACACACCAGACAACATAAAAAATAAAAGAGCGCAAATGTGAAACGAAAACACATAGTTCATTACGTAGCACACACGCAAAAGCATAAGTCATTACATGTGAGAGGGGGGGGAGGTTGTCCATACATAGGATAAAAAGAGCATAAATATACACACAAGGATCAAACTAAAAGCATAAAAAAGGTCTTCGAAAAGCAGACATCCATCCCATCACTCTTTTGTGATAAAGCGAAGACACATATATGCCTTCACTTACCAAGGTCAGCCAGCTCAGAGCCTGAAAACGGATTGGAGTCAATAGGATTATCTTCAGAATTCTTTAAATCTCGTGGTGCTGCCGCCATATGATCAATTGGGGATGCTGCTGCTCGGTCTTGGGGAGCATTGTTAACCGTTGGGACCACTGCTGGTGCTTGACTTGTCGAAACAACCGATGGGGCCGGTGTTGGTACTGCAGCTGGGACTACGGCCGTCGTAATAATAACTGGTCCGGGCGGTGTGGGGCCAAAATCTAGGCCAAGAGAGCAAGATGGTGGGGTGAAATCCCAGTAGGCCCTATCAGCAACATCTTCTACATCTGCATTAATGCTGAATTCTTGGGCGGCGACTTGGTCATCCCCAGGTTGAGCTTCAACAAACACTGCATCTTCAGTTTCAACTGGTTCTGCCACATTGGATTGGGAAGATTCAACTTGAGCTTGAACAACATATGCTATTTTGACAGAAGCTTGGTCATCTTCAGCTACAACAGCGGTCATTGGAGGAGCAATTCCTTGAACTTGATCAGCAGAAGTTTCAGCTACGGCATCGCTCGTTGAAGGAGCAATTCCTTGAGGTTATTCAGCAGAAGTTTCAGCTACAACAACGTTCATTGGAGGAGCAATTCCTTGAGGTTGATCCGCAGAAATTTCAGCTACAACAACGCTCATTGAAGGAGCAATTACTTTAGGTTGATCAGCAAAAGTTTCAGCTTCAGTGCCAATAACAACATTGGCAATTTCTTCTACCACTTGAGTAATAGTGGTTGCTGCCGCGAGCTCATCCACAGCTTCATCCACAGCTATTGGAGAAGTGACCACGGGGGAGTCTTTAAAATCATCTTTCGCGTCCTTGGGAGCAAAACGAGGAGAAGACCTAGTTGCAACTGCAACTTTAGAAGACTTCGTAACCTTCCTCACAGTAATCTTGGTCTTCTTGCTGCACACAAAGAAAAATAAACATGGACATCACCAGCTTATAAAAACATTAGTTACCAGCTTATATTAACATTAGTTATCAGATTATATTTGCATACAACAGCTAAAAATAACATTAGTTACCACCTTATATTGACAGAAGTTAACAGCTAAAAAATAACTTTAGTTACCAGCTTGTATTCAAATTATTTGACATCTTATGGCCAACTTGGTTATCCACATAATGCAAAAAATCAACATCGTCATGAATCATTAATGAAGATGGTAACTATGAAGATAACAAAGTTACCAACATATTTATCATGCTAAAAAAAGTAAATATTGTAAGAGCTTTGACTATAAAAACTACCAGTCGCTCCCGTACTGATTATGATGCCACGCATAAAAGAGTTAAATTACCGGTATATATTCACCTAATTTACAAATGAAAAATAAACAAATAGAGAAAATCATTTAGATATCATATAGTGAGGAAAAATAACATTCATAATCACCTGGGTGACATGTCAGACGAGTCAACATCTGCCGAAGAACGCGCAGGATTACTAGGTAACTCCTCAGACATGACACCCATACTGCTCGACCGTGTTTGCTGAAGGCCGGCAACACTAATAGATGGAGCATTCGAACACCTGACAAGTTATTATTTGAAAAGGATATAGTGCACGTGAGAAAAATGTTACCATAGACAAATAACACATGCTTACCAGCATATAATTACTAAAATTATCATGCAAACAAAGTTAAACTACATATTGTTCAAATAAAAAGCTGAAGTTATTATCGTGAAAATATCTACTAAAAGTTATCAGCCTTACCATGATATAATTACTATCCATTCTAGACAAAAACACAGGCTTATTAAGGAATAGAAACTATCCAGACATATTTACTTCTAATTATCAGAAGCTAGGTGCTAGGAAAAGTGGTAACACAAAAGAGTAACAACAAGTAAGTATGTACACAAAGAAAAATAAACATGGACATTACCAGCTTATAAAAACATTAGTTACCAGCTTATATTAACATTAGTTATCAGATTATATTTGCGTACAACAGCTAAAATATAACATTAGTTACCAGCTTATATTGACAGAAGTTACCAGCTAAAAATGCAATATAACAAATGAAAATAAAAAGAAATCAACTAGCACATGATAAGAAACTCACTTGCGAGGATGTTGCTCCTTCCGCGTGGGATTGGCAATTACTGAGTTAGTGCCCTTATCAGGGCCTACAATGCCAAGCTCATTGATGACTATTGCCTTGATAGAATGATGTGTATCATCCAACGACGGCTGGTCAGAAATAGTTATACCAGTGTCCATGGGAGGAGAAGGTAGGTGTAATTTCTTGCGACGCCTGGAATATTGCTTTTCCAAGTTACGGACAAGAGAAGAACCGCACCTCTTCACAGAAGCATCAACAACAGCCTTGTTTTGAGTATCCGTCATATCTGGCTGGTTATGCAATCCATCACTATATACATTCCCGGAACGTGCAGTAAGCATAATCTGAGACTCGAGAGGCTGATCGATTCCTGTAGTAGCGGTTCCATAAATTCCGGCTGACCTTACCGACACATTGGCAGTTGCAAACATGGTTGCACCCACATCTGCATTCGCTGCGCCACTACCTGAAGCATCATGGGCATTCGGTCCAGCACTACCCCCACTACCTGAAGCCTCATGGGCGTTCGGTCCACCTGAAGAACCATGGTAATGAACGTGAAAATCAAGATCTTCGTCAGCGTGACCATCATCGCCACCATCACTATCCTCAGGATCAGAATCTGAACCTTCAACAGTTTGCTTGCCGGGATCTTTTACTTCACGCGAGCGGGATGCAGGACGGGTACTTGCAGTCTTCCCGGCAGCAGAAGATAAACCCTTTAGTTGGCTCTCTAACACACGAGACATCCATGAGTTGTCTTCATCATCCAAGGACATGAACTCATTAACAAGACCACCCAGGAGGCCAACCACTCCAGACGAAAAGCGACCCACAACAGCAGAAGCTTTAGCAAGTTTCTGATAGAAAATCATGAATGAAAAAACAAATAATCAGGTTGTGAGAGACATTAAGTATCATGCAAAAACAACTAAAAATACCACACAAATATAAATTCAAATGAAGTTATTCCAAAGTGAGAATCTAAAAAAAAAGTTACCACCATGAAAACAGTACAAGTTACCAGGTCTTTATAACAAAATTTACCAGGAAAAAGGAAAACAAAAATACCCAAACGCACAAAAAAGATTAAAATACCTGTTCAGAACAGTTTTGCGGTGCATGAACACACATGAATTTATCTAGACCTTGTAAGCCACCAAACAAGCAATAGTCTTGACCATATTGGGGCTTAAGCTGAAGAAAATATGATAAAAAACAAATTAAGATCTTGATAAAAAAGATGGCAATACATAGAAGGTAAGAAAAATGACGAATGGGAAATTACCCATAAGAAAGCTTGTCCCTCTGGACATCCATCCGGAGAACTTTCAATGCCAACTCATTGGTCCACACATTAATTGCAAAAGGACCATTAGGCAAGATGATACCAAGACCAGTTAAGTCAATAGCATCTATATACAGAAGCTGGAAAAACAGAAAAGGTCATTACAATCAAGTTGTTTGGCGGAATAAGACATACAATCCAAAAATCGTGGGAACAAAAAAAGAATATGGGGACTAACATTGTAGAATAGGAGGCAGCCCGCCGTAGGCTTTCCTTTTGAAAGGGCTTTGTGAAGCTGATCCGCAATAAATTTGCACCAGTTGAGGTTTTTTACATTGCCAATATTTTGCTGCGAAAAAAAAGAAAACACATGAAACACAGAGGAATGTATGCACACAAGTTAGCAGGGGACATAAGTAGACACTTAAAACACTGTTAAATCATTGAATCACCAAGTACATAAGCACACAATTACCACATTATTAAGAAGTAAGTCAAAATTACCATATTTGCAAGGCATAAATAAATTATCAGGTGCATTACTAAATAATTATCACACTTTCAGAAAAAGTTATCAGGCGCATTACTACATAATTACCACACCTTCAGAAAAAAGTTATCAGGTGCATCACTATGCAATTACTACAAAGGGACAGAAATTACCACACTCCAAAAATCAGGGGAAGTTATCAAAGTGCATATGTGAATAATCATCAGACTAAGAAGCAAAAAAGTTACCAAGTATAAAAACAGAAAATAAAAGAGATAAAAAGCGTGAACTAGAAAGATAGCCAGATGTGCTTACCAACACAGGATACCATCTGGTGCTGATCTTGTTCGAAGTCGTCGGTGCCATCACAGTGCTGGCAGCAAGCACAAGCCACAAGCGCTTGAAATTGTCATCATGCCGGTTAGTGCTCAAGATAAGATTTAATACATCCACAGTTTTAGGAGCATGTCCAAGATCACCAAAAAGATCTTCCTCAAGCTCAAGCTGTGCATCTGTAGGAACCTTGAAATCCACCCCAATATCACCTCGGGGCACACCCATTATACGATGCACAGACTCTTCACTGACCGGTAACCTTCCACGACCGGGTACAACAACCTCACGGGAATCAGGGTCGTATAGACCAGCAAGCCATTGAGAAAGCCGATTGAACAGATTATCACACTTGATATTCCGCAGACTAGTGAATTCCATGTTATTGATCGCGGCCATTCTCTCATCTGACATATCCTTACAGGCAGTCACAAGAGCACTAGGAGAAGCCCTATTCCGATCTGCGGGAGGCTTATACTTCTTTAAGGGGTTCACCTCCTCAAAGTCATCATCTAATTTGTGCTTCCTTGGCATTGTGACCTGACACACAAGAATAACAAAGAGAAAAAGGTGAGCATAAAGGATGCACAGCTGTTGAATTAATAGTCACACACATATTCTTATGATACATTGGTAACTTGTGAGATAACTCATCCACAACAGAGAATGACAAGGACATGTGTGCTTCTACTAGATATTGAATACCTGAATATTTGTTTGCTTATAATACACCGATTAAATGTGTGTATCGGGCAAGATAACTTATGCAAATTAGGGATGACAACAACTTACAAACAAACACATATATTGGACATCACAGAACTAAGTATTCAGTGACATGATAAATTTTACAGTGGACTCCTGATAAATTATTCACACCACTGATGGTAATATTCACAATTGGAGTTCATGTGAGTTAAATGATGGCACATCCATCAGTTGGAAACACAAAATGCATCATGAAACGAGACACCGCTGATAGTGCTAACAAAAATCAGGGAAATCGAGCCGTGTAGCATTTAGAGAAAACTCCTAGAAATCAGAATCATGAATGGATACATCACTGATGGCGAATCATGAATGTATACATAATGGTTTTGCATCTAGAGAAACGAAACCCTAGAAATCAGAAACGGGCCGTGTAGCAGAGGGGATCAGTTCAAAAATTACGGCAACTAGGCATGAAATCGAAAACGGCAAATTAATCACTGAAACGATGTGCATGCGAAACAGGGCCTAACAAATAGCATCTGCACCACGAATTGAACGCATTGGGCGCGTTTCTCGTCTGTTATAACATGTGACCATCCCGACGAACATCCCGCCACTAATGGCGTCGAGAAACAGAGCGCGAACTAATGGCGGATGTCAGGGGATTGAGTCGATACTTACCGGTGGAATAGAATACTAGCGCCGAGAATCGGCCGGAGAAGCGCCGCCGCTCGCCGTCGACGGAGATAGAGCGGGGGCGGAGCGACAGAGAAGCGGGCGCGTGGTTATTAGACGAATTGAGGCGCACGAACTACTGGGATGAGAGGGCGATTGAGTCGATACTCACCGGTGGAGCAGAAGACCAGCGCCGAGAATCGGCCGGAGAAGCCGCCGCCGCTCGCCGTCGACGAAGAGATAGCGGGCGCGGAGCGACAGAGAAGTGGGCGTGCCGTTACCAGGTGGAGCAGTAATGAGGCGAGTGGTGGGGGAGGGGATAGTTAAGTCGCTGGAACGACAGAGAAGTGGGCGCACGACGGGGGAGACGGTTCGAGCGAAGCGGGCGACGTAGCAATGGCCCACACACCAGCGACAGAGAAATCAAAACTACTCGCTGGAACGTTTCTCGTGCGTCGGATTTGAAATGGGCGTCATCCAGGTGGTATGGCGATTTTGCAATAGGGCACAGGGTTGCCAAATAGGAGTACATTTTCCGAAAAAAGACACGTATTACCATGAAAAAAGGATCATCGTGTCGTTGATCTCATTATCGGCCAGTTACCCAGCCCAGCCCAGCCCAGCCCATCTCATTATCGGCCACCCGAGACCTCGCAAACTATCGCTCTCGCACCAGCCGGCCGTCATTTCCCACCCCCTCGCCGCCGACGCCACCGCGCCGCCATGCTCGAGTTACGTAGCCGCGTCCTCGCTCATCTCTTCTATTCTCCAGCCACCTCTCCCGTATCCCATCTCCGTCGCCTCATCTCCGGCGGCCGTTTCCTCAAACCCTAGCTTCGCCGTGGAGGACTACCTCGTCGCCGCCTGCGGCCTCACCCGACCACAGGCCGTCAAGGCCTCCGCCAAGCTCTCCCACCTCAAGTCCCCCGCCAATCCCGACGCCGTGCTCGCCTTCCTCGCCGGCATCGGCTTATCGGGCGCCGACGCCGCCGCCCTCGTCGCCAAGGACCCCAAGTTACTCTGCGCCGGCGTGGAGAGTACCCTGGCGCCCGTCGTCGTCGGGCTCTCTGGCCTCGGCTTATCACGTTCCGACATCGCGCGCCTCGCCCCGCTCGCGCTCGACAAATTCCGCAAAAAATCCGTCGTCTCCAAGCTGCAGTACGTACTACCTGGGCGTCTTCGGCTCCTCCCGCACCTTCATCCGGGTGATGAAATGATGCAATGTCCTCTCGCACAGCCTCGAGAGGGTGGTCAAGCCTAATGTCGCGTACCTGCGGGAGTGTGGGTTACGAGATTGCGATATTGCCAAGTTGTGCATCTGAAGACCGAGGTTGATCACCGCCAACCTACAGCCGTCTCCAGGCGATGATGGGATGCGCTGAAAACATAGGTATACCCCGTGACACTGGGATGTTCAAGCATGCGCTGCATTGTGTTGCATTTCTCAGCGAGGAGGAGATCACAGCCAAGGTGGAGCACTTGGAGAACACGTTCCGGTGGACGGATGCTGAGGTAGGCAGGCATGGCTGTGTCTAGGGCTCCAATGGCGCTGAACAGGACTAAGGAATCGCTGCAGCGCAGTTCTGAGTTCCTCATCTCTGAAATGGGGCTGGAGCCGGCGTACATTACTCAGCGGACGTTCATTTTCTGTTTCAGCCTAGAAGGCCGGCTGAAACCCCGGTACTACGTTGTAAATTTTCTCAACGCAAAGGGATTGCTCAAGCGCGATCCGAGCTACAGTGCTGTTTTCAAGGAGACCGAGAAGGCATTCAGGAAGAAGTTCATATGCCCTCACAAGGAAGCCGCACAGCACCTCAAAGAAGACTATGATGCTGCTTGTAAAGGGGAAGTGCCGTCTAATTTCAGATTCGCATGAGCCGAGAATGTGTGCTGGCTGTCCGCTGTTGTATGAATGTTAGATGCTGGGTTGGTCGTTGCTAACGTGTGATGGAATTGATAATTTGATCCCTGAATACTGGTATGTAATGCTATCACTCGGCAGAGAAGAAAGCATGGATCGGTTATGAACTTCTTCATCCTCATTCAGGTTTTAAACACACTTACTGGAACCAAATTAATAAGTAAGTTTGAGATCACGCCATCCTTCAATGCATTAGAATTTCAGTTTTTAAGTTAGTTGCTGGTGCATTGAGACAATGAGCCACATTAAGGTCTCCTTCATGTGGATAATTGGAGCATGAATCTGATGCCAGTTGCAAATTTAGGTAAGTAGTCTTTTTGGAAGCAGCTGTAGGGGAAGTTGCCTCCTGGTGTTAGCGCTTCCTATTTAGGGCCCAGGGTCAATTCACCTGGTTTTATCTTAATCTATTTTTCAATTACGGTTTGACAGAAAAATCATTTTGGTTTGCTCATGTGCAGATTCTTCGTGATCCATTTTTTTGCTTCAACTAAGTAATATAGATTTATTCATTCAACTATGAAAAGTGTCCGGAAGTGGATTCTCCTTTAGTTAGATCAGAGGTAACAATTTGGAGCGATTGGTCATATTGGAAATACCTACTGGAGCGATCTGCAGGACGAAATGTGCCGGGCTCACATTTGTACATGTTATCTGCTAAATGTGGATGCTCACTTCACTAAACATCAAACTCTCACATGGAGGAGAGTTGGCATCATTTAAGTCTAAGTAAACTTAGTTGCCTCTGTTTGTTGTTATGCTAGTAATGTTATTGAGACAATGGAGAAGCACTTGCTGCTAGTAATGTTATCGAGACAAAGAAGCATTAACTTTGTATTGTGTCTGTTGTGGATTTTCATGCTCTGCACCATGGCCATAAATTATGTTCTTATTGTGGATGTCAGCTTAAGATTTTTAGTTCAATTGTGTTTTGTCCTGTGGGCAATTGTTTGTGCCAATCACCACCAGGAAGTTCACTAGCAGCCAGTTTGTGTTTCTTCCTTCTATGTCTGAGCTAGCTCTTCTTTAGTTTGGCTAAAATTGAGTGCTTAATTTGTTGCTTTGGTTGGTGTGATCATGAATGTAGGCACCAAACAGTTAGTATCATGTACATCCATACTCTGAATACATGGTCTGAATTTCTTCAGAGACTGCAGGTTCTTAATTACTTGCCCCTAGTATTCTTGTTTGTTCGAAATGCTGCACATAATCTGCTACTCCCTCTGTACCACAATACTTGTCGCTGGGGGAACCAAGTTTTGTTCCCCCAGCGACAAGTATTGTGGTACAGAGGGAGTAGCTTTTTGGGGCAGCTTAGTTCCAACTGGCCACATAATCTGTACTTTAATTAGTTTATGCTATCTTGGGTGTTCATCTGGATAAAGATATCATTGAAGTTAGTGGAACTCGTCTTCTTATAATGCAAGCTTTTCTTAATGGTTACACAACTAACCTGTTGTTCTGTATCCAGTGCAGCTGGACCGGCAGGTGTTCTCTGCTCCATGCAGGAGGTGGTAGGAGAGGCGAAGAAGATAATCTATTGCTGTTTCTGGGCGAGGAAGGGTGCTCTTGCTTGCTGTTCTCAGGAGTCTCGCCTGAAAACCATATGGCTAGTTGTGCTGTTCTGAACACTACTAAAAGCCGTGTGAGATTTTTAGTACTGAAGCCATGAGAAAAACAGGAAAAAGATGCTGGTTCGTTGCTTAAAGGCTTGTCGCCTTATGTAAACCGGAGGAACATGTGCAAATAGGTAGCTAAAATTTCCTCTTATTTTGATTAAAGTTGTATACTTTTTAAAGGTACACAGTGCATAGGAGCAGCTATACCGACTTAGTTCGAAGACGTGCAAATGGATGCAATCAGCTGATTTGGAATTTCTGCAAGTAGAAACTGGATGTGTACTGCAAATGATAAAATTATAAGTCAGCTTTTAAGCCCTGTGAAATTCTCCTATAAAGTTGCTGTGCCAGGCTCTGACCCCGACCGGATTGTTCATCACCTCCCACGTTGTAGTACATGGAAGGTATTCCGTAGCCTCTTAAGAAGAAGGTACTCACCCTTCCCCCACCCTGCGCAAGCGGGAGCTACATGCACGGGGCTGCCCCTTAACAAGAAGGTACTCCCAGTTTGAAGTGCAGTGTGCGGGCTGTCATAGGATAGGAACTACTGTCAGTAGCGTCGCGCCGCCCGTGATGTCTAGTGTTCTGAATGTCTTGCTGGAAGTTTTGCCTTGAGAAGAATTGGAGACAAATGGCTGGTGATAGCTAAATAAATAGAGGCAAAGATGGATGATGTCGCTGGCCAAGTTTTGACTGTTGAAGATGATCATACTATCTTTTTAACTGGTAGCTCGTTTTACTGCTATGAAGTTTTTTTTTAAACGGAGGCAAAAGCTTTGCCTCATCCATTAATTAAGATAGAAAAGAGTTTTTTACAGGACACCCACAAACACGGCATGCGGATTATTCGCGTGAAATAAAAGACCCTAGCTTCTTTGCGCCGGCGATGACCCAAAGGTTGGCCTCGGCAGAGATGGAGGAGAGCAAGATTGGCGGTGGAGCACTCTTATGCTTAAACACTCTTGCATAACGCTCGTTCCAAATCGTCCATGAGACGAGCATAGTGAGGGAGGCCTTGGCTTGGCGGTTCGGCGTACCATCGGCGCAGGTGCTTGCCCACCACTCGTCCACCGAGTCGAACAGGGGCCAAGCGGAAGTGTCAAGACCGTGCATGAGGAATTTCTCAATGACCAAAGACCAAAAACGCCGGGTGTAGTGGCACTTGTAGAAGAGGCGAGGTCCGCATTCTTGCACCGTCCTGCAAAGAGGGCAGAGATCGCAATTTGGCCACCCACGCTTTGCCAATCTATCTGCCGTTCAAACTCTGTCTTGAAGGGCCAACCAAGCAAAAAATTTGACCTTGGGGGGGGGGGGGCAAACCTTCCAAACCATTTTGTCCAAGGGAGAAAGGACCATCCCTAGGAATTGTGCCCTATACGCGGAGGCCGCCGAGTATTGCCCACAGGTCGTGTGTTTCCAAAGGATATCATCTTCGTTGAGCTCATCAAGCTGGACCTCATTTAGTATCAACCATAGAGCGAAGAATTGTGTGATGTGCTCGGCAGAGACATTGGTAGGGGGGTTTATCTTGAGAATCCAAGCGTTGTGCTTCATGGCCTCCCTCACGTTCCAATTCTTTCTCTTGGAAGCTTCATAGATGAGCGGGGCAATGTCTTTAGGCTTTCGCCCAAGGAGCCAAGGAGAGTCCCAAAAGGGGGTCCTCGCACCGTTACCAACGGTGATGGTGGTGGAAGCATAGAAAAAGTTGAGGTCCTCCTCATTACATGGGTTTCCCATTCCCACCCACATCTTGGTGGGCTCCTTCCATTCGTACCACGGCCATCGCAAACGGAGAGCCCTCGTATACTTGTCAGTGTTGAGTACCCCAAGGCCTCCGTACTCTAGTGGCCGACAAACATACTCCCAATTCACCTTGCATTTTGCCCCCGTTGTCTTGTCGGAACCGGACCAAAGGAAAGCTCTCTCAAGCTTGTTGACGCTGTGAAGTATGGTTGGTGGGATGACCAACGGGGTGGCGGGGTAGACCACTTGGGAAGTGATCACGGACTTGACAAGGGCCGTACGTCCAATGGTGGTGATGTTTTGGCCATCATACGTTGATAACTTGCTTGCAACTTTGTCCACGAGAAATTGGAGATCCACCAACTTTAGCTTCCAAACAGAGCGGGGGAGCCCCAAGTATCGCAGTGGGAAAGAGGTCCGTGCAGCCGGCAAACTTTGAGTTAGGCGACCCAAATCCAGGTGGTTGCAACGAATGGGCACCACTGAGCTTTTTTGGAAATTGGTGCAAAGGCCTGTGACCTCCCCGAAACCCTTCAAAATGCTTGCCAGGTTGTCAACATCCTTTTTGATCGGAGCAAAGAAGACAGCCGCATCGTCCGCATAGAGGGAGGTCCTCAACATGGCTCCCCGCCCCTTGATTCTATGTAGGAGACCCCTCCGAGTTGCCACATCTACGATTTTTTGTAGTGGAACGATGGCGATGACGAATAGGAGCGGGGACACGGGGTCTCCCTGCCGAAGGCCCTGTCCATGCTTGATGGGGCTGCCGGCAATGCCATTGAGGACGATCCTCGAGGAAGAGGTGCTAAGGACGGCTGCGATCCAATCCCTAAATTTGCTCGGAAATCCTCGCCTTTGGAGGAGATCAAGCAAGTATTCCCACTTAACGGAGTCGAAGGCCTTCCGAATATCAAGCTTGAAGAGGAGTGAGGGGGTCTTCCTTGCATGGAGGCGTCGAGCAAGATTGCGAACATACAGAAAATTGTCATGGATGCTTCTTGTTTTGATGAAGGCGCTTTGGGCGTTGGAGACGAGATTTTTCATATGGGGGCCAAGTCTCAAGGCGAGCACTTTCGCAATAATCTTCGCGATCGCATTGCCTAAAAAGGATGGGGCGGAGGGAATCGCCGACTGCTATGAAGTTCAGAGTTGCAACTGGCTCGTTTTTTTACTACTATGAAGTTCAGAGTCAGATAGCCAGAAACAGAAGTGTTCTGTTTGTACATCATCAGCTCTTACACACAAGATGCAAACAAACTAGTGGCCTTTACAGAGGAAAAAAAATCGGTCACTTCAGGATCTAGAAATCATGTATACAGCAAGGCAGATCCTTCCGTTTCCCAGCTTGTAGATGTCAAAATGCGCACTCGTGATTTCTCTTCAGGAGGAAGATGAGAAGCCGCGCATGACGCTGAAGGTACATAGGAGAAGATGGAGGGGAAGAACTGCAACACTTATGAATGTTGCCAACATTTCCCATTGCAGTTGATTGAAGTTGTCACTGTGAATTTTCAGATTATGTATCAGGCATTGTAATTCCTTTGTAATCCAGTGGATTTATGTCAATGAATATGAATATGTATTCAGTGAAGTAAACACCATTGTCGTCAAGTATGTATTTTCAGTGCAACGAAATTTGTATGGAACGAAATTTGCAGCAGATACAAATTTGGCAAGTAGTGGATGAATTATGATCAGAATTCAAACTAGTTAATGCTCAAATTAATGGATCAGAATTCACATACATAAAACTGATCCCTTGCATTAATGGATCAATTGTGGTCAGAATTCACACTAATTCATCATGTTAAGAATAGTCGCATCACTGAAAAGCATGCCAGTGAACACACTCTACACATTTGCAACTAAGAATCCCACTGCTGTGTGCAGACTCTGCTTCCTCTGCTCTGCTCAGCTGATGATGGTTTCTTCCTCTGCTTCGTTGGATTACCACCAGCAAGGCTGCACGAAGAAGGGGTCAGCCTCAGCCCGTCGACGAGCCATGGCGATCAGATGAGCTTGAGCACACCATGCCTCCTGCCTGGCTCGGAGCAGCTCTTCAGGGGACTTGGTCACGTCTGAGTGATCGATGTAACGGTCGTTGAACTGCACGGTGTCCACCATCTGCTCCACCTTCCGCCGGGCCTCCGCCCTGCTGCGCTCGATGTCGCGCCGACGGCCGGCGAGGCGAGCCATCTCGATCAGCTCGCGCATGCTGACCGGGTGCTTCGCTTGCGTCGTGCTCTCCGGAGATTTGGCCTGGTTCTTGGTCGCGGAGCAGCGGAGGTGCGCCGGGCTCTTGGGGTCCTCGCAGATGCTTGGACGCGGAAGCTTGCTGCTCTCGACGTCACGCCGGCGGCTGGCCTCCTCTTCTTCGGCGGCGGCGCGAGCCTTGGCGAGCCGAGCGTTCTCGACCAGCTCGCGCATGCTGCGGCCGCTGGCCGGTGGATTCGCGCTCTCCGGCGATCCGGCCACGGGGTTCTTGGTCGCGGAGACGGAGGGGTGTTGGCACGTCGGGCTTTTCGGATCCTCTCCGCTGCTGCGACACGGAAGGCTGCTGCTGCTGCTGCTGCTGATCTTGGCGGCGACGGCGGCATGGAGCTCGCCCCCGGAGCAGAGGCGCTTCGCCGGCGGCTTCCCGTGCCCGTCGGACACGGACATGGGCCGCTTGCGCATCTTGGCGGCGGCGGGATTCGCCATGAGGGCAGGGTTTACGCGCACGCGGGAAGCGCAGGAGTGGAGGTCGGCAGCGCTACGGCGCGGGAGCAGCAGAGGCGGCTGGAGCACCGTGGCGCCACCCATGGTCGCGGCCGTGGATGGAGTCGCGAGAGCAACGATCAGGCGAACGCGATCCGGCGTCGCGAGAGAGAGGAAGAGGCGTCGCCGACGAGAGGGCGAGGTCAGATGGATCGGGAATTCGGGACGCGGGAGACAGAGATCTGGCGGCCCAGCAATTTGAATCCGAGTCGGCCCAGGAAGAGCTAAAACGCGCTGGATTTACTAGCGTCATGATGCCATCTTTCCAACTAGCAGTAGTACTTCCCTCAAAAAAAAACAAAAAAACTAGCAGTAGTACTGA
>NC_041389.1:40291584-40295200 GCF_002162155.2 Triticum dicoccoides
TGGAAAAGTGATTTACAGAACATGTACAGAGCTAATCTTCTCGCATGAAAAAAAGTAGAGAGCCAATCTCTCAATGTTTCGGTGTGTCAAAACGCCCGCTGCTCGTTGGAGGCTTGGCGTACGTGTCCGGCCTTGCGAGTTTTCAGTTTATTCCTCACAGATCTGTTCACATGAACTGATGAGTTTGGGCTGATGTTTTGTATCGCTTAATATTGGTGTGATCCAGTGTGGCTTTCGAGTCATGTTTTGGCGTTCTATTAAGATCTTGCGTTCCATGAACTGTATTTTTAGGCCGATTATCCCCGGCCCAAGTACATTTAACGCTCACAGCCTCCCATTCGTTTCCACGGGCGACTCAAGAAGGTTTCTGTAACCTATGATGGTAGTCAAGTTTACGCAGGTGTATGAGTGGTGCCTGTGGTGTGTCTCGCTGCTCTGATCTGACTGTGGTCTCCCCACGGAACCCTTGGCAGTATTTCGGGTTGCAAAAAAGAAAAAAAGTTGTTATCTACGAGATATATAGGAAGCCCTCGTCAACCCGTCGTTTCCTTTCATTCTCCTTTCTGTTTTTCATTTTCTTGTCTCATTTCATTTTTTATTTGAATTACTGTTTTGATATTCTTCTGGTTATTTTTCATTGTGTCTAATTTGTAGTGTATTTTGAGATAATATTCCATGTATATTAAAAATGATTGTGTATATTTATTTTCATAATATTTTAAAAAAAAGACCATCATTTATTTATTCAGCAATATTTAAAAAATATTCAATGCCTATTTAGTAAATATTTACCATGTAAAAAACCTTAAGAATTTTCAAAAATGTCCATCTTGTGTTTTCAAAATGTTAATGGTATAATATATTTCAAAATATTCAATATTCACCATGTTTAAAAAATTTCATAAAGTATAAAAAGTAATCATGACATTTGTCAGAAATTTTCCCGTGTACTGTAGAAAACTTCATCACATATTTTTTCTGAAATGTTTAGTGCATATTTGGTATGTGATCACACATTTCTAGCAAACTTAGCACAATGCCCGAGCATTACTATGAAACTATAAAAAACAAGGAGTTTGGTCACTAGTTTAGTAAGTCATCAATATATCTTGATATCCTGTGGTTTATGTGGTTCATTAAAATGACTGAAAATATAACGAAAGATTACGCGACCAACATTGGAGAATCTTAAGTGGCCATATTAGGTCCTTTGAGAGAGACAACATTTTTAGTGTTAAATCATATGAGAATAAATATTAGTAAGTTCTTTTTGCGCACAATAAAATTAGTAAGTTGACAGCCTAAGGTTGTGGATTGGTAGAAGGACAAGGTCTACCTTTGTTTTGGAATTACAATTTGTTCACTCTCTTATTCTGTGATATAAAATTGAAAGAATTATGTTGAAAAGAGAAACCGGAAGCAAGTGCGTAATTTTGACTTGGAGTCACATATTTGCATTTGTTATTTCTGTCTTCTACAAGTGCTGGTCTCACATAAAAGTATTAGTGTACTATATTTTGCAGAAAAAATGGGAGTTTTATTACATAATTATAGAGTTACAATCCCGCGGCAAGAGTTCCGCGATACATGGTTGTCCTCTCTGTAACCAAACAACAATGCGACATTTAGTTTAGCTATAACTTGTCAAACGATCCGCCACTCTATTTTGTTCTCGGTGAAGATTTTGTGGAATAAACTACTGATCGACCATCAAGGCTTTTGTCACCCATAAATGGAGCGGTGCCATCAAATCTCCAAGAAGGATCGATAATGTCATTGAAGAGTCTAACTGCACCATGACCGAAAGATCAGTGTGTTGTATAGCCAGGACCATACCTTGCATTATCGCATGTATCTCCGCCTCCAATGCATCATTGCAGCGAAACAAAAACCTAGAAGCAACAAAGATGCCACTTCCGTCACACCTCATTTGGATTATACCAGCAACCTTCGTGCCGTTTCAAAGTAGTACTGTATTTGTTTATTTGTGTTAGTCCTACATCTGAGTAAAAGTAATTTAATTATGCCTTTTGGAAGGTTGCTAGCCCCAGGTGCATGTACATATGTTTATTGGTGAAGGTTGTTGGCTCCACATGTGAACTCAACCTCTGTAAAGGAAATTGTATTAAAATGTGCCTTGTGTAATTCAAAATATGCTTATCATGTAGTATTTACAAAATATGCACTGTGTATCTCGAAACCATTCATCAAGTATTAGAAAAATGTAAATGTTCATCATTTTTTGAAAAATACTCATAGTGTATTTTAAAAAAATAATGTGTGCATTTTTTAAACATGTGAATAATTTCTTTAATTGCATGAAATTTTTTATATAGCAACAAATTTTTGCTTACCTTTTTTATTATTTTTATTTTATACACATGCAAAACCGCACTATAGATGGAAATTTTGGCAAAAAAAAACATAGCTACAAAACATTAAACTAAGGCTACAAGGAAAACAAGTAGTGGACCAGTCCACCAAGTGAGCGCCGTAGACGCACCCTATTCTAACGCCCACGCACGCCTGAGCTTTGGATAGGTTGGCCAATCTCGATTCTAATTCAACCGCGTTTTCATTTCTTTTTCGATTTCTTTCGGTCGTTGTGGTACCTTTTGTTTTTATTTACTTACATACATTTATTTTTATGCAAAAATTATTTCACTCATTTTGTTATTTTTATTTCATTTATGTTTTATATTCCTCTTACCTTTTTAGCCTAGAATATTTTCCTTGTATTAGTATATGAGAACATATATTTGTAAGTCCACGAACAACCTTTCTAATCTATTACATTGTCAAAATTTGGAAGAACTTCTAAATACATTAACATATTTTAAATTCATAAACTTGTCACATAAACTTTTAAATACATGTATATAATATATTTTTGTACCTATGTGATGACCATTTTTATTTTTTATTTATAAATATATTATTTGCATACATTAATATTTTTTTTGAATGAACTTTTTAGTTTGAAAATTAGTTTTTATTACATTTTTTTATAACTTTTGAAATAGTTTTTTCTTGAAAAAAATGCAGGTCTTAACTTGTTGTGGCATGGCCATCCCATGCAAGCCTCCATGCATTTTCCCGACTATTCCTTCAAACTAAGCAGAAAACGGAAGGGTTCGCCTTCTAGGCGTTGGTCCTTTGATCCATCGAGAAACTAGGGCGGGTGAAGGACCTGTTGGGGAACGCTGTATAAAATAAAAAATTTCCTACGTTCACCAAGATCAATCTATGAGTTCATCTAGCAACGAGAGAGGGGAGTGCATCTACATACCCTTGTAGATCGCGAGTGGAAGTGTTCAAGAGAACGGGGTTGTAGGAGTCGTACTCGTCGTGATCCAAATCACCGGAGATCCTAGCGCCGAACGGACGGCACCTCCGCGTTCAACGCACGTACGGTCAGCGTGACGTCTCCTCCTTCTTGATCCAGCAAGGGGAAGGAGAGGTTGATGAAGATCCAGCAGCACGACGGCGTGGTGGTGGATGCAGCAGGGCTCCGGCAGGGCTTCGCCAAGCGTTTGCGGGAGGAGGAGGTGTAGCAAGGGGGGAGGGAGGCGCCAAGACTTCAGGTGCGGCTGCCCTCCCACCCCCCTCTTTATAT
>NC_041389.1:40295497-40342088 GCF_002162155.2 Triticum dicoccoides
GCGCACCAGCCCACCAGGGGCTGGTTTGCCTTCCACTTCAGCCCATGGAGCCCTCCGGGATGGGTGGCCCCACCCGGTGGACCCCCGGGACCCTTCCGGTGGTCCCGGTACAATACCGGTGACCCCCGAAATTTTCCTGATGGCCGAAACTCGACTTCCCATATATAATTCTTTACCTTCGGGCCATTCCGGAACTCCTCGTGACGTCCGGGATCTCATCCGGGACTCCGAACAACTTTCGGTTTGCTGCATACTCATATCTATACAAACCTAGCGTCACCGAACCTTAAGTGTGTAGACCCTACGGGTTCGGGAGACACGTAGACATGACCGAGACGGCTCTCCGGTCAATAACCAACAGCGGGATCTGGATACCCATGTTGGCTCCCACATGCTCCTCGATGATATCATCGGATGAACCACGATGTCGAGGATTCAAGCAAGCCCGTATACAATTCCCTTTGTCAATCGGTATGTTACTTGCCCGAGATTCGATCGTCGGTATCCCAATACCTCGTTCAATCTCGTTACCGTCAAGTCACTTTACTCGTACCGTAATGCATGATCCTATGACCAGACACTTGGTCACTTTGAGCTCATTATGATGATGCATTACCGAGTGGGCCCAGAGATACCTCTCCGTCATACAGAGTGACAAATCCCAGTCTCGATCCGTGTCAACCCAACAGACACTTTCGGAAATACCCGTAGTACACCTTTATAGTCACCCAGTTACGTTGTGACGTTTGGTACACCCAAAGCACTCCTACGGTATCCGAGAGTTACACGATCTCATGGTCTAAGGAAAAAATACTTGACATTGGAAAAGCTCTAGCAAACAAACTGCACGACCTTGTGCTATGCTTAGGATTGGGTCTTGTCCATCACATCATTCTCCTAATGATGTGATCCCGTTATCAACGACATCCAATGTCCATAGTCAGGAAACCATGACTATCTGTTGATCAACGAGCTAGTCAACTAGAGGCTCACTAGGGACATATTGTGGTTTATGTATTCACACGTGTATTACGATTTCTGGATAATACAATTATAGCATGAATAAAAGACAATTATCATGAACAAGGAAATATAATAATAATCCTTTTATTATTGCCTCTAGGGCATATTTCCAACAGTCTCCCACTTGCACTAGAGTCAATAATCTAGTTACATTGTGATGAATCGAACACCCATAGAGTTCTGGTGTTGATCATGTTTTGCTCGTGGAAGAGGTTTAGTCAATGGATGGAGTTGAAACGATGCTTGATGTGCCTGGTCTTTTTGTGAAACCTGGGCTCCTTGGCAAGGGCAATAGCTCCAGTGTTGTCACAGAAGAGAGTGATCGGCCCCGACGCATTGGGTATGACTTCTAGGTCGGTGATGAACTTCTTCATCCATATTGCTTCATGCGCTGCCTCCGAGGCTGCCATGTACTCCACTTCACATGTAGATCCCGCCACGACGCTCTGCTTGCAACTGCACCAGCTTACTGCTCCATGATTCTGAAGGAAATATGCCCTAGAGGCAATAATAAAGTTATTATTTATTTCCTTATATCATGATAAATGTTTATTATTCATGCTAGAATTGTATTAACTGGAAACATAATACATGTGTGAATACATAGACAAACATATAGTCACTAGTATGCCTCTACTTGACTAGCTCATTAATCAAAGATGGTTATGTTTCCTAACCATAGACATGTGTTGTCATTTGATTAATGGGATCACATCATTAGGAGAATGATATGATTGACATGACCCATTCCGTTAGCCTAGCACTTGATCATTTAGTATGTTGCTATTGCTTTCTTCATGACTTATACAAAGTTCCTGCAACTATGAGATTGTGCAACTCACGTTTACCGGAAGAACACTTTGTGTGCTACCAAACGTCACAACGTAACTGGGTGATTATAAAGGTGCTCTACAGGTGTTTCCGAAGGTACATGTTGGGTTGGCATAATTCGAGATTAGGTTTTGTCACTCCGATTGTCGGAGAGGTATCTCTGGGCCCTCTCGGTAATACTCATCACCTAAGCCTTGCAAGCATTGTAAGTAATGAGTTAGTTATAAGATGATGTGCTACAGAACGAGTAAAGAGACTTGCCGGTAACGAGATTGAACTAGGTATTGGATACCGACGATCAAATCTCGGGCAAGTAACATACCGATGACAAAGGGAACAACGTATGTTGTTATGCGGTTTGACCGATAAAGATCTTCGTAGAATATGTAGGAACCAATATGGGCATCCAGGTTCCGCTATTGGTTATTGACCGAGAATGGTTCTAGGTCATGTCTACATAGTTCTCGAACCCGTAGGGTCCGCACGCTTAACATTATGATGTAAGTTTTGATGTACCGAAGTTTGTTCGGAGTCCCGGATGTGATCACGGACATGACGAGGAGTCTCGAAATGGTCGAGACATAAAGATTGATATATTGGAAGCCTATGTTTGGACATCGGAAAGGTTCCGGGTGAAATCGGGATTTTACCGGAACACCGAGGGGTTACCGAAACCCTCCCGGGGGTTAATGGGCCTTAGTGGGCCATGAGGGAGAAGAGGAGGGCCGGCCAGGGCAGGCCGCGCGCCCCCTCCCCCCTAGTCCGAATAGGACAAGGAAGGGGGGGCGGCGCCCCCCTTTCCTCTTTCCCCTCCCCCCTTTCCTTCTCCACCAAGGCAAGAGGGGGGAGTCCTACTCCCGGTGGGAGTAGGACTCCTCCAGGCACACCCCAAGGGGGCCGGCCGCACCTCCCCCTCCCTCCTTTATATACGGGGGCAGGGGGGCACCCCATAACACACAAGTTGATCTACGGATCGTTCCTTAGCCGTGTGCGGTGCCCCCCTCCACCATATTCCACCTCGGTCATATCGTCGCGGAGTTTAGGCGAAGCCCTGCGCCGGTAGAACATCATCATCGCCACCGCGCCGTCGTGCTGACGGAACTCTTCCCCGAAGCTTTGCTGGATCGGAGCCCGGGGATCGTCATCGAGCTGAACGTGTGCTGAACTCGGAGGTGCCGTATGTTCGGTACTTGGATCGGTCGGATCGTGAAGACGTACGACTACATCAACCGCGTTGTCATAACGCTTCCGCTTATGGTCTACGAGGGTACGTGGACAACACTCTCCCCTCTCGTTGCTATGCCATCACCATGATCTTGCGTGTGCGTAGGAATTTTTTTGAAATTACTACGTTCTCCAACAGATTCAACATATACATGTATCCGGTTTGTGACTTAGAGTCATCCAGATCTGTGTCGAAGCTAGCGTCAACATAACCCTTTACGACAAGCTCTTCGTCACCTCCATAGACGAGAAACATGTCCTTTGTCCTTTTCAGGTACTTCAGGATATTCTTGACCGCTGTCCAGTGTTCCTTGCCGGGATTACTTTGGTACCTTCCTACCAAACTTACGGCAAGGTTTACATCAGGTCTGGTACACAGCATGGCATACATAATAGATCCTATGGCTGAGGCATAGGGGATGACACTCATCTCTTCTTTATCTTCTGCCGTGGTCGGGCATTGAGCCGAGCTCAATCTCACACCTTGCAATACAGGCAAGAACCCTTTCTTGGACTGATCCATATTGAACTTCTTCAATATCTTATCAAGGTATGTGCTTTGTGAAAGACCTATGAGGCGTCTCGATCTATCCCTATAGACCTTGATGCCTAATATGTAAGCAGCTTCTCCAAGGTCCTTCATTGAAAAACACTTATTCAAGTAGGCCTTAATGTTATCCAATAGTTCTATATCATTTCCCATCAAAAGTATGTCATCTACATATAATATGAGAAATGCTACCGAGCTCCCACTCACTTTCTTGTAAACGCAGGCTTCTCCATAAGTCTGCATAAACCCAAACGCTTTGATCATTTCATCAAAGTGAATGTTCCAACTCTGAGATGCTTGCACCAGCCCATAAATGGATCGCTGGAGCTTGCACACCTTGTTAGCATTCTTAGGGTCGACAAAACCTTCTGGCTGCATCATATACAGTTCTTCCTTAAGATGTCCGTTAAGGAATGTTGTTTTGACGGCCATCTGCCATATCTCATAATCATAGTATGCGGCAATTGCTAACATGATTCGGACGGACTTCAGCTTCGCTACGGGAGAGAAAGTCTCATCGTAGTCAACCCCTTGAACTTGCCAATAACCCTTAGTGACAAGTCAAGCTTTATAGATGGTAATATTACCATCCGCGTCCGTCTTCTTCTTAAAGATCCATTTGTTTTCTATTGCTCGCCGATCATCGGCAAGTCTGTCAAAGTCCATACTTTGTTTTCATACATGGATTCTATCTCGGATTGCATGGCTTCAAGCCATTTGTTGGAATCTGGGCCCGCCATCGCTTCTTCATAGTTCGAAGGTTCACCTTTGTCTAACAACATGATTTCCAGGACAGGGTTGCCATACCACTCTGGTGTGGAACGTGTCCTTGTGGACCTACGAAGTTCAGTAGCAACATGATCCGAAGTACCTTGATCATCATCAATAATTTCCTCTCCAGTCGGTGTAGGCACCACAGGAACATTTTCCTGAGCTGCACTACTTTCCGGTTCAAGAGGTAGTACTTCATCGAGTTCTACTTTCCTTCCACTTACTCCTTTCGAGAGAAACTCTTTTTCCAGAAAGGATCCGTTCTTGGCAACAAAGATCTTGCCCTCGGATCTTAAGTAGAAGGTATACCCAATGGTTTCCTTAGGGTATCCTATGAAGACGCATTTTTCCGACTTGGGTTCGAGCTTTTCAGGTTGAAGTTTCTTGACATAAGCATCGCATCCCCAAACTTTTAGAAAGACAGCTTAGGTTTCTTCCCAAACCATAATTCATATGGTGTCGTCTCAACGGATTTAGACGGAGCCCTATTTAAAGTGAATGTAGCTGTCTCTAGAGCGTATCCCCAAAATGATAGAGGTAAATCGGTAAGAGACATCATGGATCACACCATATCTAATAGAGTGCGATTAAGACGTTCGAACACACCGTTACGTTGAGGTGTTCCAGGCGGCGTGAGTTGTGAAACGATTCCACATTTCCTTAAGTGTGTACCAAATTCGTGACTTAAATATTCTCCTCCACGATCTGATCGTAAGAACTTTATCTTTCGGTCACGTTGATTCTCTACCTCATTCTGAAATTCCTTGAACTTCTCAAAGGTTTCAGACTTGTGTTTCATCAAGTAGACATACCCATATCTACGCAAGTCATCAGTGAGAGTGAGAACATAACAATATCCTCCGCGAGCCCCAATGCTCATTGGACCGCACACATCGGTATGTATGATTTCCAATAAGTTGGTTGCTCGCTCCATTGTTCTGGAGAACGGAGTCCTGGTCATTTTGCCCATGAGGCATGGTTCGCATGTGTCAAATGATTCATAATCGAGAGACTCTAAAAGTCCATCAGCATGGAGCTTCTTCATGCGCTTGACCCTAATGTGACCAAGGCGGCAGTGCCACAAGTATGTGGGACTATCGTTATCAACTTTACATCTTTTGGTATTCACACTATGAATATGTGGAACATTATGTTCAAGATTCATTAAGAATAAACCATTGACCATCGAGGCATGACCATAAAACATATCTCTCATATAAATAGAACAACCATTATTCTCGGATTTAAATGAGTAGCCATCTCATATTAAACGAGATCCAGATACAATGTTCATGCTCAAACTTGGCACTAAATAACAATTATTGAGGTTTAAAACTAATCCCATGGGTAAATGTAGAGGCAGCGTGCCGACGGTGATCACATCGACCTTGGAACCATTCCCGACACGCATCATCACCTCGTCCTTCGCCAGTCTCCGCTTATTCCGCAGCTCCTGTTATGAGTTACAAATATGAGCAATGGCACCGGTATCAAATACCCAGGAGTTACTACGAGTACTGGTAAGGTACACATCAATTACATGTATATCACATATACCTTTAGTGTTGCCGGCCTTCTTGTCCGCTAAGTATTTGGGGCAGTTCCGCTTCCAGTGACCCTTCCCTTTGCAATGAAAGCACTCAGTCTTAGGCTTGGGTCCATTCTTTGACTTCTTCCTGGCAACTGGCTTACCGGGTGCGGAAACATCCTTGTCGTCCTTCTTGAAGTTCTTCTTACCCTTGCCCTTCTTGAACTTAGTGATTTTATTGACCATCAACACTTGATGTTCCTTCTTGATTTCTACCTCTGCTGAGTTCAGCATTGAAAATACTTCAGGAATAGTTTTCACCATCCCCTGCATATTGTAGTTCATCACAAAGCTCTTGTAGCTCGGTGGGAGCGACTGAAGGATTCTGTCAATGACCGCCTCGTCCGGGAGGTTAATGTCCAGCTGGGACAGGTGGTTGTGCAACCCAAACATTTTGAGTATGTGCTCACTGACAGAACTATTTTCCTCCATCTTACAACTATAGAACTTGTCGGAGACTTCATATCTTTTGACCCTAGCATGAGCTTGGAAAATCATTTTCATCTCCTCGAACATCTCATATGCTCCGTGTTGCTCAAAACGCTTTTGGATCCCCGGTTCTAAGCTGTAAAGCATGTGGCACTGAACGAGGGAGTAATCATCAGCACGTGACTGCCAAGCGTTCATAATGTCTTGGTTCTCTGGGATGGGTGCATCACCTAGCGGTCCTTCTAGGACATATGCTTTCTTGGCAGCTATGAGGATGATCCTCAGGTTCCGGACCCAGTCCGTATAGTTGCTGCCATCATCTTTCAGCTTGGTTTTCTCTAGGAACGCATTGAAGTTCATGTTGACATGAGCGTTGGCCATTTAATCTACAAGACATATTTACAAAGATTTTAGACTAAGTTCATGATAATTAAGTTCATCTAATCAAATTATCTAATGAACTCCCACTCAGATTTGACATCCCTCTAGTCATCTAAGTGTTACATGATCCGAGTCGACTAGGCCGTGTCCGATCATTACGTGAGACGGACTAGTCATCATCGGTGAACATCTCCATGTTGATCGTATCTTCCATACGACTCATGTTTGACCTTTCGGTCTCTGTGTTTCGAGGCCATGTCTGTACATGCTAGGCTCGTCAAATTAACCTAAGTGTTTTGCATGTGTAAAACTGTCTTACACCCATTGTATGTGAACATAGGAATCTATCACACCCGATCATCACGTGGTGCTTCGAAACGACGAACTTTAGCAACGGCGCACAGTTAGGGAGAACACTTTCTTGAAATTATCAAGAGGGATCATCTTATTTACTACCGTCGTTCTAAGTAAACAAGATGCATAAACATAATAAACATCACATGCAATTAAATAGTAGTGACATGATATGGCCAATATCATATAGCTCCTTTGATCTCCATCTTTGGGGCTCCATGATCATCTTCGTCACCGGCATGACACCATGATCTCCATCATCGTGTCTCCATGAAGTTGCTCGCTAACTATTACTTCTACTACTACGGCTAACGTTTTAGCAATAAAGTAAAGTAATTACATGGCGTTAAATCATTGACACGCAGGTCATACAATAATTAAGACAACTCCTATGGCTCCTGCCGGTTGTCATACTCATCGACATGCAAGTCATGATTCCTATTACAAGAACATGATCTCATACATCACAATATATCATTCATCATTCATCACAACTTTTGGCCATATCACATCACAAGGCAATTGCTGCAAAAACAAGTTAGACGTCCTCTAATTATTATTGCATCTTTTACGTGGCTGCAATAGGGTTCTAGCAAGAACGTTTTTTTACCTACGGAAAAGCCACAACGTGATTTGTCAACTTCTATTTACCCTTCATAAGGACCCTTTTCATCGAATCCGCTCTAACTAAAGTGGGAGAGACAGACACCCGCTAGCCACCTTATGCAACTAGTGCATGTCAGTCGGTGGAACCTGTCTCACGTAAGCATACGTGTAAGGTCGGTCCGGGCCGCTTCATCCCACAATACCGCTGAAGCAAAATAAGACTAGTAGTGGCAAGAAAGTCGACAACATCTACGCCCACAACAGATTTGTGTTCTACTTGTGCAATAGAGAACTACACATAGACCTAGCTCATGATGCCACTGTTGGGGAACGTTGCATAAAATAAAAAATTTCCTACATTCACCAAGATAAATCTATGAGTTCATCTAGCAACGAGAGAGGGGAGTGCATCTACATACCCTTGTAGATTGCGAGCGGAAGCGTTGAAGAGAACGGGGTTGAGGGAGTCGTACACGTCGTGATCCAAATCACCGGAGATCCTAGCGCCGAACGAACGGCACCTCCGCGTTCAACACACGTACGGTCAGCATGACGTCTCCTCCTTCTTGATCCAGCAAGGGGGAAGGAGAGGTTGATGAAGATCCAGCAGCACGACGGCGTGGTGGTGGATGCAGCAGGGCTCTGGCAGGGCTTCGCCAAGCGTTTGCGGGAGGAGGAGGTGTAGCAAGGGGGGAGGGAGGCGCCAAGACTTCAGGTGCAACCGCCCTCCCACCCCCCTCTTTATATAGGGACCCCAAGGGGGGGCACCGGCCCTAGGAGATGGGATCTCCTGGGGGGGCGGCGGCCAAGGGGGAGACTTGCCACCCAAGGCAAGTGGAGGCGCCCCCTCCCTTAGGGTTCCCAATCCTAGGCGCAGAGGGGGGGGCCCAGGGGGGCACACCAGCCCACCAAGGGCTGGTTCCCCTCCCACTTCAGCCCATGGGCCCTCCGGGATGGGTGGCCCCACCCGGTGGACCCTCGGGACCCTTCCGGTGGTCCAGGTACAATACCGGTGACCCCCGAAACTTTCCCGATGGCCGAAATTTGACTTCCCATATATAATTCTTTACCTCCGGACCATTTCGGAACTCCTCGTGACATCCGGGATCTCATCCAGAACTCCGAACAACTTTCGGTTTGCTGCATACTCATATCTATACAACCCTAGCGTCACCGAACCTTAAGTGTGTAGACCCTACGGGTTCGGGAGACACATAGACATGACCGAGACGGCTCTCCGGTCAATAACCAACAACGGGATCTGGATACCCATGTTGGCTCCCACATGTTCCTCGATAATCTCATTGGATGAACCACGATGTCGAGGATTCAAGCAACCCCGTATACAATTCCCTTTGTCAATCAGTATGTTACTTGCCTGAGATTCGATCGTCGGTATCCCAATACCTCGTTCAATCTCGTTACCGGCAAGTCATTTTACTCGTACCGTAATGCATGATCCTGTGACCAGACACTTGGTCACTTTGAGCTCATTATGATGATGCATTACCGAGTGGGTCCAGAGATACCTCTCCGTCATATGGAGTGACAAATCCCAGTCTCGATCCGTGTCAACCCAACAGACACTTTCGGAAATACCTGTAGTACGCCTTTATATTCACCCAGTTACGTTGTGACGTTTGGTACACCCAAAGCACTCCTACGATATCCGGGAGTTACACGATCTCATGGTCTAAGGAAAAAATACTTGACATTGGAGAAGCTCTAGCAAACGAACTACACGATCTTGTTCTATGCTTAGGATTGGGTCTTGTTCATCACATCATTCTCCTAATGATGTGATCCCGTTATCAACGACATCCAATGTTCATAGTCAGGAAATCATGACTATCTGTTGATCAACGAGCTAGTCAACTAGAGGCTCACTAGGGACATATTGTGGTCTATGTATTCACACGTGTATTACGATTTCCAGATAATACAATTATAGCATGAATAAAAGACAATTATCATGAACAAGGAAATATAATAATAATCCTTTTATTATTGCCTCTAGGGCATATTTCCAACAGGACCAACTTGCCATAGTCTTTAAGGTTGCTCCACTTAATTAATGCTAAGTTTTAGGCATATATTCTCTATTTCTTCTTCGTATCTTATCCTATATATACCTGTTTTGTGTGTGAAATTATCCTATATATACCTAACAGAGTCATCCCCACTAATTTACTTAGCTCAACATGCAAGCATGCCGCTTTACCAAGCAATTATGAATAGGATAAGACCCACCTCGACATGCAATCATGCATGAAAAAAAATCCACCATAACATTCGACCATGCATGGAAAAATGATTATCGTTCAGTTATCCTACTTATATTCAATAAATATTGTTACAACTATACGTAGTCAAATATAGTAAGTCATGTGTAATTTTAAATTGATTATTATGTTATCAACCCAAATTTTCATCAATCAATTCCCACAGCAACGCGTGGGGCATCCTCTAGTATATCCAAATAGCTATGCCCCACTAACCTATTACTCTCGGTGTGCAAGCATACCACCTGATCATGCAACATGCATGGGAAAAAGCTCACCTCAACATGCAAATCTGCATGAGGACTTTCATTTTATAGCGCTATTTTTATTTAATAAATGTTTTATAACTATACAATAATCAAACATGATAAATCATATGTATTTTTAATTTTAGTTCTCATATTATTGCTTCAAATATTCATGTTTTATACAATCAAATCTAATTAAAATATATTGCAAAACAACATCGCAATAATGTGCGGGTTATCCTCTAGTTTAGTAAGATGAGCAACCATTTGCACATAAAGTTACAATCGTTGTCTAAGAAAGTTATTCATGATGAATTAAAATCATTATTCATGTACAACTGAATCATCAAAGAAACTCATTTGCACCTCTAGTTACAATTATCAATTAAGAATCCTTCTTATTTTCTTTGTCAGTTTATTGCTATATACTCCCTCCGTTTTAAAAGAGATGACTCAACTCTGTACTAACTTAGTACAAAGTTGAGTCATCTATTTTGAAACGGAGGAAGTATGTATGATCTAGTAACTTGAGTACCCTATTGTTTTACAACTCTTGGACCCGACTTGTCGATAAAAGGTTGTGAAACTCGTTATCGGCATGTCGGTTCGATGTGTATCTTTCGTGGGCAGACTCTCGTTGGTCATTGATGAGTTATACTTCAAATCTTATTGCAAAAATGTATTTCCCAGCATGTTACGATATTGTGTTTCCAAACATTATAGTTTTCAGTTTCTTTTACACCTGTGGTGTGGATTTTCAGCATGAGGCATTGTGTAGTTGATGTGATCGGCCATTGTCGACTAATCTTGCATCCATGGGTGGACTTGTTGACCAGTGTTATAGGGACGATGCACGCACGTGTTCTCAATGAGCATGGCAGAGCCATGATGCACCGGTTGTGCATGTGTCCCCTTCATGCACGTGATGTTCTGGCGACGGATACACGAGATTTTTTAAATATTTTTTAGAAGAAGAGGATATACCCTCAGCCTCTGCATCTGGGCGATGCATGCATCCATTTTATAAATTATTCACAAAGACCTTACAAGGTAATACATCAGTAAGTCTGAAGCCACCATCTTGACAGCACCTGTCGCTACTCCTATTCCTTGATAAAGGGGTGCTGAATGCCTGAGCCGAATACCAAACAAGCATCACACCAAAGCCTAACATCTAAAGCTGAATGCCCAAGCAAGCCACAATGCCGGAACAGGATCACATGTCGGTCCGGCGCACTCTCAGAGGCCGCCGCCACCGTCTTCCACCGATCCATCTCCAGAGCAGGTAGTGACGCACCAACCTTGCCTGGCCTGCGGTCGATCCCACCACGACACCAGACAACGCCACCGTCTTGTGCGTATCCATCCGCACGCGCCCGGTGCCGAAACTCCGCAGCGCCATGCCGCTAGGATCCGCTGTTGGCCTTGCGGTAGACTTAACACCGCTGCCCCCTCCAGCCAACACTTGCTCCAAAATGATGCCTCCAGAAGGGAGAACAACATTGAAGGTATCGTCATCATCCGATCCGGTAGACCTAGATCTAGGGTTTTCCCAGAACATTCCGATCGAGTTGACGTGACCTGTAACAATGATGCCTCGAGAAGGAAACGAAGAGATGAAGTCGACATCCGCAAAGCTCCCAATGCCCACATTATGATGACGTGCGTCTAGGTGCAGCATGCACGCCATGTTGCCAGGTGACCCCACAGGCAAGGTGAACGCAAGGAAGAACGAAGTTCATTGAAAGGAAGTGGGGACGGGGGTACATGGCGTAGCGCGGGTTCTGTACCAAGGTGCGAACACTAGGAAAGGGAAAAATATACCCGGCACGTTATGAGGGGTGGATGATTTATACTACAGTTGAGACAAATATTTTGGGATGGAAGGAGTATGTGCTTATCCCCGTAAAATGTACGCACTTAAAACTTGGTGAACTCATGGCCACATCATATTGTGCCTTTAAGAGAAATAGCAGGTATTGTTGAGTGTGATTTTTTTTCAAGCGCATGCAAATTGCGTGCCTTACTTCATAGAAGATAGGAATGCAAATTCGAAACCTGTACGATATCTTGTGGCCCGCCTTAGTTCAACCAAATGAACTAAAATTTCAGAACTTCAGAGGGTACCCTCAAGGTTTCAAATCTGCATATAGAGTAAAAGGCGGACCACATGTATTATCAAGAGTGATTTAAAGTTGTCTTTCTGGCCAATTTTCCTATAATATAAGTCGGCCGACGTGCGTCCGGACGTTTGGGACCAGAGGAAATACCATTGAAATTGGACAACGCTAACGCACATATGTGTGGTGGGAGTGAAACTCGCCCACACGTCCTATAACACACAAACTGCGCCACGTCACCGCGTGCATGCATGTGGGAATCTTTTGAATTTTTAGTTTTAAAATGTTTTATCTCTTAAATGAAAAATCCGATTGAAGATCCGTTTTCATCACTAAATCTCTCGCGACGAGATCTTCGAAACTAGATCTCATATCAATATATTTGCACGATTTTTTTGGGTTAAAAGTTGCCATGTCTATTGCACATGAATTGCCATGATGTTTACACCGAAGTTGCCATGATAAGTTTCAGCTATTTTCTTCTACATTTAAAAGTAAATTTTGACATATTAACAAATGGGGAATTAAGAAACTAGACTTGTCATGAACCATAAACTAAAATTTCCATGATACATGCACTTAAAATTGCCATGGTTCATAAAAAAATAATTTTTATGGTCAAAGTACTGGAATTGCCATCATGAAAAAACTAAAATTGACATGCTCTACAAACTAAAATTGCCACATGGCAACTTTAGTTTAAGCACTATGGCAACTACAGTGTAAACATCATGACAACTTTTGGGGAAAAAAATCATCGAAATATATCAACATGGGGTCTAGTTTTGAAGATCTCGTCGAGACGAATTTAATGATGAAAACGGATTTTTAATTCAATTTTTAATTAAGAGATAAAACATTTTTAAGTCAAAAATGAAAAAGATTCCTGCTAATATCATCTGTTCATACGTGGCAAAATGAGTGGTGATGAAGACGTGTGAGTGATGTGCAAGATGCCACATGTGTGGGCGGTAGTTTTTTCGTTTAAATTTTGCTTTCAGGGCTCATATTCAATACTAGTGTTGAGTGAATTCCTGCTGGGCTGGGCGGGCCATGGCCTGGTTTGGACCAGCCGTAGCTCCGCCCCTACTTGGAGGCATGGTGCACGCAAGGAAGAATGAAGTTCCTTGATAAGGGGGGAAGGGGGGTAGATGTCGTAGCACGAGTTCTGTACCAAGGCGCGCCCACTAGAAAAGAAAAAAAGATACCCGATATGTTATGAGCGATGGATAATTTGCATAGTGTTAAATTATACTATGAACTTATCCCCCTAAAAAAACTGTACACACTTAAAACTTGTTGAACTCATTGCCACATCGTATTGATGAGTGTGACTTTTGTTCAAGAGCATTGCAAATTGCGTGCCTTGACTTCATAAAAGATACGGACGTAAATTTGAAACTTTTATGATATCCTCCGACCCGCCTTAGTTGAACCAAATGAACTAATGTTTTAGAACTTCGGAGGGTACCCTAAAGTTTTCAAATCGGCATCTAGAGTACAAGGCAGACCACATGTATTATCAAGTGTGATTTAAAGTTGTCTTTATGGCTTATTTTTCTGTAATATAATAACTCGGCCGACTTCCGAACGTTTGGGACCAGAGGAAGATGCCAACCGCACAAAATAAGTATTGTGATTGAAAGTTGTCTCTGTAAAGTGATTTGGACAGAACAATACCTTTGCCGACTTCATCAAATAGTGTTTCTTTCGCCGTCGACCGGGAGGAATCCCATACGTGAGGGCAGCACCAGAAGGCTCCAAGGGCCAAACAGAGACACGTCTGAGCTGGGGATATGTGCTGCGCAAGTGCGCAACCACTTGGATAACCACTGCTACGCGCACAGCGCCACGCGTCCCCGGCGCAACGCCTCTATAGATTGCCCTGCCGGGCGCGACGCCTCCTCCATCACCAACAGCCAGAGCATTCGTCCACCATAACTGGAAATTAACAGAGATCGAGCAAGGAGCAGAGCAGGAGCTAGGTAGCCGCCATGGCGTTCCCGGCGTGCGTGCAGTGCGGGACCAGGGAGAACCCGTGCCGGTGCAAGTTCATCGGGCCGACGCTGGGGTTCGTGGCCTTCCTTGTCACCGGCGTCATAGAGTGGCCAGTGGGCGCGGTGGTGTACCTGTTCCGCCACCGCAAGGGCCGCCGCATCATGGGACACCCATCCAGGGTCGTCTACCCGCGCGTCTCCAGGGCCATCCCCATCTAATCCTAAGCTCATCCTAATCTAATCCCTTCCTGTATGTTGTAACCTGGTTATTCCGCCTGAGTTGTGTGCATGATTGATGAAGAAGATTCAATAAAATGGGTGCTGTTTGTGTTTGTCTTGTAATCTAAGGCATTTGCAGTGTCTATGCTGTGTGAGGAGTTTGCTAGAAATTTGGTTAGTGGATCGCTGGGTTTACTGACTGATATAGGAGTTCCAGATACATGTTAATATAGCAGAGGCCAACGCACGAGAGTCGTTCTCATCAATATTATTCTCGTCTCCCATCTTTTTTTTATGTGAATAGCAGAAGCTCTACCTTTGCATCATAGGGCAAAGGAAGTACTCCATCCGTCCGAAAATACTTGTCAAAGGAATGGATGTATCTAGACGTATTTTAGTTCTAGATATATCCATTTTTAAGTATTTCCGGACGGGGGAGTATTACAGAATACATTCATGGCCAAAACACCCATGTATAATAGCAGTACTGTTGAGTATATTTGTGTTGTATGTATTATGTATATTGTGACCCATCTCCTAGTCATGTATAGTTGAGGTTGAGGTCCTACCTGTACTTATATATTGGTGCACCGGCACCGCATCAATACAACGAATATTGTATTGCCAAACCGTCTCTCTACATGGTATCATCCTTTAGGTCTATGCCCTAGGGTTCGCTGCCGCCGCCGCGCCCTCTCGCGCGAACCGCCGCTGTCGCCGCCGCACCCCCACCACCGCCGCACCCTGCCGCCGCCGACCCCTTCCCCCGTCGCGTCGCCGCCGCCCCGTGCCGCCCGCTTTCGCCTCCTGCAGCGCCGACCCGCCGCCGCCGCCCGCCTCCTGATCGCGCCGCCGCCGTCCCGTCGCGTCCTGCCTCTCCTCCCTACCGGCTGCTACCTCCTCTTCTTCTCGCAGCCGCCGCACCTCACCGCCGCCGCTGCTCCCAACCACCACCGAAACCCTAACCCGCCGCGCCACCCCACCCCGCCGCGCCAATGGACTCCCCGGGCTCCTCCACCACCCGCTCGTCGAACCCCTTCGACGGCCCCGAGTCCTCCGCCGAGGCCATCCGTGACCTCAACATCGAGACCAAGGTCCCCATCCGTCTCGACAGCTCCAACACGTCGTACTTCGCGTGGAAGACCTACTTCAACCTCGTCTTCCGCGAATACTATATCACCGAGCACATCGACGGCTTCGTGGACGGTGACTACATGAAGGGTGATCCATAGTGGTCCGCCATTGAGGCCACGCTCATCCGATGGTTCTACCAAACCGTCTCGAAGGACATCTTCCAAACGGTTGTCGCCGAGGACGACGACGCCTGCGCCGTGTGGACCAAGATCAACGTGCTCTTCACCGACAACAAACTTCAGCGCCTTGTTTTCTTGCAGCAGGAGTTCTTTGGCTGTCACCAGGACAACTCCACCATCGATGAGTACAACATGAGGCTTAAGATGCTCGCCGACGAGCTTCGTGACATCAGCACCAAGATCTCTGGAGAACTCATGCCGAGCACCCTCACCGCCGGCCTCAACAAGGATTTCGGCAACGCGGTGTCCAACCCCACCTTGCTGCTGCTGCCCACCTTCCAGTGCGTCATCGCGTACCTCAAGCTTGAGGAGCGCCGGATAACAAAGGTGAAGCAGCGGGTTCAGCACACCGCCCTCACCGCCGGCACCACTCGCGGCGGCCCCACTCCACCGGCCGTGCTCGCCCACCCGCGCCGCCCGCGCCCGTTGGGTATTACCCGCGCCACCCACACCCCCCACGCCTCCTCAGCAGCCGCAAGGTGGCGGGGGCCGGTGCAACCGGCGAGGCGGTGGCGGTCGCCGTCAGCAGCAGCAGCAGCTGGCCCAGGGCGCCGGGGGGCGCCGCCCTACCAGCAGCCCCCTCCGCCGTGCGCAGCCGGGCAGAACCCCTGGACGGGCGTCGTGCATGCCTACCATATGCCCGTCCCACGGGCTCCTGCGCCGAGTCTCCTCAGACCTAGTCGCGTGGGCCACCAGGCGTTCCTCGGTGCACCCTACCAGCCGCCTGGCGCTGGCTACGGTGCCCTCCTTGTGCCGCCGCCTTTCGGTGGTTATGGCCCACCCACCCAGGCGCTGACCTACGGAGCTCCCCAGCTACCGCCGGTACCTGCGCCGTGGGATCCCGCCCTCCTGGCCGCCCTGCACCCGGCGCCGTCGCCAAGTAACTATGGCGGTGGATGCGACTGGTACATGGACTCAGGTGCTACTACGCACATGACAGCTCATCCCGGTAACCTATCCTCCTCAACCCCCGTTCACACACCCACTCGCATCACCGTTGGCAATGGTTCTTCTTTACCTATCACTCATATCGGTAGCACTCATTTTCCTTCTAGTTCCACACCTATCACTATGTCTAATGTCCTTGTTTCACCTGACTTAGTCACTAACTTAGTTTCTGTTCGTCGTCTTACTCGTGAGAACCCCTTTACTATTGAATTTGACAGTGTTCGTTTTTCTGTGAAGGACGCCCGTACCCGGATGGTCTTCCACCAATGTGACAGCCCTGATGAACTCTATCCCGTGCACGCCGATGCCTCCACCTCCACAACCTTCACCTTCGCCGCCGGCGTCGACCTTTGGCATGCTCTCTTGGGTCATCCCAACCCCGCCATTTTGCGTCAGATTCTTAGAAGTTTTTCTTTCTCATGTAATAAGCTCGATGAGCATACTTGTGAGGCTTGTCTTTTGGGCAAGCACGTTCGTCTTCCCTTTAGTGCGTCTACCACAGTTTCCACTTTTCTGTTTCAATTACTTCATAATGATGTTTGGACGTCTCCTGTTGCAAGTAACACGGGCTATCTATACTATTTGATGATTTTAGATGATTATTCTCACTATGTGTGGACTTTTCCTCTTCGTCGTAAATCCGATGATTTGCCACACTCACCTCATTTTATTCCTATGTCACCACAAAATTTGGTCGCCCCATTCTTGCACTCCAAACCGATAACGGAAAAGAGTTTGACAACGTCGCTCTTCACACACTTCTTGCCTCTCACGGCACCATCTTCCGTCTAACTTGCCCTTACACGTCTCGGCAGAACGGCCGCGCCGAGCTTATCCTCCGCACTCTTAATGACTGTGTTCGCATGTTAATCTTCCACTCTAACGTGCCTGCTCGATTTTGGCCCGATGCTCTCGCCACCGCCACTCTTTTAGTTAAGATTCGTCCATGTCATCCTCGGTGGAACTACACCCCTCATCACCTTCTCTTCGGTACACCGCCGTCCTATGACGGTCTTCGCATCTTTGGGTGTCTTTGTTATCCTAGCACCGCGTCCACTACGCCACACAAACTCGCACCACGTTCCGTTCCATGCGTCTTTCTTGGCTATCCCTCTAACACCAAAGGTTACTGGTGCTATGATCATGTCATTCATCGTGTGTACACCTCGAGGCACATGTATTTTGTCGAGACGGTGTTCCCTTTTGTTCAGGTTCCTCCGGCTTCGGCTCCTTCGGCGCCGACCCCCGTGCCCCCTGCTTGGAGTGCTGCGCGGCGGCGACCACCGGTGGTCCCCCCTTCCTAGCGCCTTCCGTCGCTGCCCGGGTTCTCGACTCCCTCTCCCAAGGTCGAGTCTGACTTAGCCCCTTGGTCCCTGGCTCCCTCCTCAAAGGTTGAGCCCGACTAGGTCACCCCACCCGGTGCCGCAACGGCCACCCCGCCTGCATCCCCGGACGGCACCGTCCCTCCAGCGACGGGCTCGACTTCCACCTTGCCCGTCGCCACCTCCGCTGCCGGCTCGGCAGCCGCCGCCAGCTTGCTGGCCCCTGTCGCCGTCTCGCCCGCCGATGCAGCCGCCAAGGGCCCCCCCGCCGCCGCCAGCGCCCCGCCCGCCTCCGCTGCTGCCCCGCCTCTCGGCGTGACTACCCACGCTCGGGCCGGTGTGCTCCGGCCGAGCACGCGCTACTCCTCCGACGAGTATGTGTGTGTTGCCTCGACCTCGACACCGTCACCCATCCCCATCTCTGATCGCGCTACCCTTCAGGATCCCCACTGGCTAGCCGCGATGCAGGAGGAGTTTGATGCCCTGCAGCGCAACCACACATGGCCTCTTGTTCCGCGACCCCCTCGTGCCAACGTCATCTCTGGCAAGTGGGAGTTCCGCCACAAGACTTGCCCGGATGGTTCTCTCGAGCGCTACAAGGCTTCGTGGGTGGTCCGTGGATTTCGGCAGCATGCAGGTGTGGACTTCACCAACACCTTTGCTCCGGTTGTACACCGGGCACGATCTGCACCGTGCTTCAGTTGGCGGTCTCGCGAGCCTGGCCTGTGCATCAGTTGGATGTCTCAATGCCTTCTTGCACGGCCATCTTGATGAGCAGGTGTTCTGTGAGCATCCCACTTGTTCATTGACACCACGCATTCGGACTTCGTGTGCTTGCTCTCCCGTTCTCTTTACGGTTGAAGCAGGCGCCCCGGTCTTGTTACCAGCATATCGCATCCTTCCTGCAGTCTCTGGGCTTTCGGACCACTCGCTCCGATGCCTCACTCTTTCTGTATCATCAGGGAGCTGACACTGCATATCTGCTGCTCTACGTCGATGACATCATCCTCACGGCGTCCTCCCCCGAGCTCCTTCAGCGGCTGACGGCTCGTCTTCGTGATGAGTTCGCCCTCAAGGCCTTGGGGCCTCTGCACTACTTCCTCGGCATCGAGGTGGTTGGTCGGGCTGATGGCTTCTTTCTGCATCAACAGAAATATGCCCACGAGCTTCTAGAGCGCACCGGTATGGTTAACTGCAAGCCGGCGCCCACCCCCGTTGACACGAAGGCGAAGGTTTCTGCTCTGGAGGGGTCTCTCGCGTCCGATGCAGTGTTCTATCGCTCCATTGTTGGTGCTTTACAGTACTTGACGTTGACTCGACCCGACCTGCAGTACGCTTTTCAACAGGTGTGCCTCCACATGCACTCCCCGCGTGACTCTCATTGGACCTTGGTGAAGCGTATTCTCCATTACATATGCGGAGCCATGTCTTTGGGACTCACCCTGACGGCCTCGGCCTCCATCGACCTCGTCGCCTACTCGGATGCCGACTGGGCAGGCTGCCCCGACACCCGACGCTCTACATCCGGCTATTGCGTCTACCTTGGTCCCTCGTTGATCTCTTGGTCATCGAAGCGACAACCCACGGTCTCCCGCTCCAGCGCCGAGGCAGAGTATCAGGCTGGGTTAACGTCATGGCCAAATGCTCTTGGCTAAGTCAACTACTCCAGGAGTTGCTTTGTGATGTTCACAAGGCCACTCTTGTCTACTGCGATAACGTTAGCGCGGTCTACCTCTCTGCCAACCCGGTTCACCATCGACGTATGAAGCATATTGAGCTTGATATTCACTTTGTGCGTGAGCAGGTTGCCCTTGGCCGTGTTCGGGTTCTCCACGGTCCGACGTCGCAGCAGTTTGCTGATGTGATGACTAAGGGATTGCCTACTCCCATTTTTCAGGAGTTTCGGTCCAGTCTCTGTGTCTCAGGCAACGCTTCAACTGCGAGGGGGGGGGGCGTTGAGTATATTTGTGTTGCATGTATTATGTATAGTGTGGCCCACCTCCTTGTTGGGTAACGTAGCATGCAATTTCAAAAAAAATTCTACGCTTACGCAAGATCTATCTAGGAGATGCATAGCAACGAGAGGGGAGAGTGTGTCCACGTACCCTCATAGACCGAAAGCGGAAGCATTTAGTAACGCGGTTGATGTAGTCAAACGTCTTCACGACCCGACGATCCAAGCACCGAATGTACGGCACCTCCGTGTTCAACACACGTTCAGCTCGATGACGTCCCACGAACTCTTGATCCAGTTGAGGTTGATGGAGAGTTCCGTTAGCATGACAACGTGGCGACTGTGATGATGAAGTTATCAGCGCAGGGCTTCACCTAAGCACTATGACGATATGACCGAGGTGTGTAACTGCGGAGGGGGGGCACCGCACACGGCTAAGAGAAATCTTCGTGTCTTTGGGGTGCCCCCCTCCCACGTATATAAAGGAGGGAGGGAGAGAGGCCAGCCCCCTAGGGGCGCGCCAAGAGTATGGAGTCCTACTAGGACTTCCAAGTCCTAGTAGGAATCCCTTTCCTTTTGGGAGTAGGAGAGAAGGAAAGAGGGAAAAGAGGGAGGGAGTAGGAAAAGGCAAGGGGTGCGCCGCCCCCTTCCCCTAGTCCAATTCAGACCCATGGGGGGGGGGGAGAGCGCCACCTCCCCATGGCGTGCCTCCTCTTTTCCCGTATGGCCCAATAAGGCCCATTACTTCTCCCGGTGAATTCCCGTAACTCCTCGATACTCTGAAAAACACCCGAATCACTCGAAACCTTTCCGATGTCCGAATATAGCCTTCCAATATATGAATCTTTACCTCTCGACCATTTCGATACTCCTTGTCATGTCCGTGATCTCATCCGGAACTCCGAACAAAATTCGGTCATCAAATCACATAACTCATAATACAAATCATCATCGAACGTTAAGCGTGCGAACCCTACGGGTTCGAGAACTATGTAGACATGACCGAGACACATCTCCAGTCAATAACCAATAGTTGAACCTGGATGCTCATATTGGCTCCTACATATTCTATAAAGATCTTCATCGGTGAAACCGCATAACAACATACGTTATTCCCTTTGTCATCGGTATGTTACTTGCCCGAGATTCGATCATCGGTATCATCATACCTAGTTCAATCTCGTTACCGGCAAGTCTCTTTACTCGTTCCGTAATGCATCATCCCGCAACTAACTCATTAGTCACATTGCTTGCAAGGCTTCATATGATGTGCATTACCGAGAGGGCCCAGAGATACCTCTTCGATACTTGGAGTGACAAATCCTAATCTCGATCTATGCCAACCCAACAAACACCTTTGGAGACACCTGTAGAGCATATTTATAATCACCCAGTTACGTTGTGACGTTTGATAGCACACAAGGTGTTCCTCTGGTATTCGGGAGTTGCATAATCTCATAGTCAAAGGAGTATGTATAAGTCATGAAGAAAGCTTTAGCAATAAAACTTAACAATCATTATGCTAAGCTAACGGATGGGTCTTGTCCATCACATCATTCTCCTAATGATGTGATCCCGTTCATCAAATAACAACACATGTCTATGGCCAGGAAACTTAACCATCTTTGATTAACGAGCTTGTCAAGTAGAGGCATACTAGGGACACTTTGTTTTGTCTATGTATTCACACATGTATCAAGTTTCCGGTTAATACAATTCTAGCATGAATAATAAACATTTATCATGATATAAGGAAATATAAAATAACAACTTTATTATTGCCTCTAGGGCATATTTCCTTCACTCCTAGTCATGTATAGTTGAGGTTGAGGCCCTGCCTGGACTTATATATACATGCACCGGCACCCCATCAATACAACGAAATATTGTATTACCAAACCGTCTCTCTACAAGTACAAGTCAGTAGCCTTCGTTACACCCCCACGTTGGGTGCCCGCATGGAGGTTCACATCTCCTCCCGCTCCCGTGCGGCTCCACGGGCCGCACCGGGGAGCCCAAACTCTGGCCGCCTAGGAGGCCCCCTCCTCCTCCTTTCCCCTCACCGCCGCCAAACGGCTCCGCCGGGCAAAGCCCGAGCGGCGGCAGCGGCAGTGGGGCCGTTTGTCGGTGTGGTTCGAGTGGATCTCGAGGTCCTGGGTGCCTCCAATGGCTGTGAGCGGGGGTCAGCGGCAAAGTGGGGTGGCGGCCGTGGCTCGCGGAGGTGCAGGGGTCGCGTGGCCGCGGCGACGAGGTGTGGCTGGGTGTGCTGGTGCGTGCAGGCGTGGATCTGGCCAGGGTGCGGGCGGCGGCCTTCTGCTGCATGGATCTCGCGCCATGGCTTTTGCGCCAGCGCAATGGGGCTACTGCCGGGCGGATCCAGGGGCTGCCAGGCGTGCTGGTGCATCAGGGACGTGCAAGGGTGGTTCCTTGGCAAATGAGGTGCGTGGCTATGTGGATGGCAGGGCAGCGGCCCTGGATGGTGACTGCAACGGTGGCAGTTGTTGTTGTGGCGTGGAGTTCATTGCCGCATAAGGTTTGGTGATGGGGTTTGCGTGGTGGTGCTTGGCGGCAAGTGGTTCAGTTGAGCTCTCCAGCATTCAGAGCGCCCATGGTGCTCTGAATCCGCAAATCTGGTCGTGTGACGACGACCTCCGGCGAAAGCATTGGCCTGACCATGGTCAGGACCGGCGATGATGGCACCTACGGGTGTTGGCTACCTTCTTGGAGGCGTCGTTGTGGAGCTCCATCGTCATAGCGAAGGATTTGGCTCTCCGGATGAAAATCCTAGCTTCGGTATTCCGAAGCGGGCTACAGCAACGTCTACGTCGCATCCTCCTTGGAGGCGTCGTTTGGGAGAGGTGGTTGAGACTGTTGCGAGGGATCTCTTTGCCATCAAGGTCAGCGGATGTTGGGGCAGCGGCCTCGGACAACTTGTGCGACGAGACGACAGACTCAGAAAGCGATGCGGTGATGGCTCCATGAGGTAGGGCTGAAGCTCAGCATGGCTTGGGTGGTGATCTTGAGCTGCGAGGGCAGCAAGGTCGTCAGCTCGGTCGACGTGTTCCGGTGGGGACGGTTAGACTTTATGTCGGGGCGGCGGCCTCAGAAGTGGTGCGACAGTCGTGGTCTGCGAGTGGTTTTCCTGCGCAACGTGGGTTGCGGGTGGCTGGGTCATGCGGCGTCGTGGCTCGAGGGAGAGCGGTGATATGTCGGGGCGGCGGCCCCAGAAGGCGGTGTCGGTTGATCGCGCAGGGCGTAGTGGAGTGGTGGATGTCGGGACGGCCGCTCCGAATTATTGCAACTTCGAGGGATCCGGCTTCATGTCATGTGGGCGATGAGGTTGCCTTCGATGTTGGTCGTTGGCATGCTAGGTGATACAATTGGCGCAGGTCATGTGGAGTGCATGTACTTCATTTCTGTCGGAGAGTCCCGTGGCTGCTCCTCCCATAGTAGCCATGGATTCTTCTTTCCTGCAGTGATGGATGGCCGGCTTGTTCAGCGGAGCGAGCTTCCCGTCGGTCTGTGTATGTGTGGTGGGCGCTTGTTATGCCATTGGGCATGTTGTCGGCGAGTGTGGGCTTGACCGTGTGTGGTTCGATGTGCGTGGGAGTGGGCTTGGCCCTTGATGTATTGGTTTTCGCCCGGTTTTCCACTAATTAACTGGGCAACTCTCTTCTGCTTAATTAATGGATGAGGCAAAGCTTTTGCCTCCGTTCCAAAAAAAAACATTGGGTGCCCTCATCATAGTCATGTTAGGGCCGGCATCTCCAACGGCAACCCGCATAATTTCTCCCACATCCGTCCGTGGACACTGGGCATCAGTCCGCGGACACGAATGCGAGAGGCAGTCATTCAACTCTAGCCACATACATTTTGACAATAACTCGGAACAAACAGATGAAATTTGATTAAACATGGACAAATTTCATGTAAACTTGACGGATTTCATATAAACATAGTCGGATTTCATATAAACACGGCGGATTACATATAAACCTGACGTATTTAATCTATACATGACGAATCTCTTAGCGGAGCTCATCTGGTTAGGTCTAAATGGTGCCGACGCAGTGTTCGAGCGTGAGCCCCGGAAATTAAAGTTTCGCCTTTTCCAGCTCTGCCTCAGCGCCCTCGCGTTCCGCCTCCGTAACCTCCTCCTCCAGCCGCCCCCGCGTCACCGCCAAGCGAATAATCTGTCGTCAATGGTCAAGCCACCAAACTTGGCGGCGATGGGAGGGGAGGAGCGGTGGCCCTCATGGGACACGAGCACTGGCGACCTACTATGCACTACTCTTACTCACTTCTGACGTCGCCCGCGGACGCACCGGCTTCGTTGTCGTCCTCCTCCTCATCAGTGTCGCCGAACAGCGGCTTGCCCTCGTCGTCGCCCTCCTTGGCGGTAGCAGACGTCACCACAACCACCCGTAGGTGGTAACGCCATCAATCGCGACGGATCTGCTAGGCGGGATGGTAGAACTCTAAATGAATACCAAAAAATAAACAAAAAAAAAGAATACTGAAAAGAAACAAAAAACAGAATAAGAAAAAAACATTGAAACCCGAAGAATGAATGAAAATGAATGAAAAAATGGATAAAAACGAATTGTAATGAGAAAAATAAGAAAACCAAACAAAAAACCAAAGAAACAAAAAAAAAGGAAAAAAAATGAAAAAACATCGGTGTTTTACCTTAAGTAGTGCACGCCTCCTTTAAAAACACCAAGCCAATTGTGGCGCACTAGCTAGCGGCACGCGAGAGATCGCTATAGGCTCGCTTAATGCGATAAACTCCTTGGCTTCATCCGGATGCACGCAGCCGCGCGAGTGACCGCGTCGTGCGCCGTTCGATTACGCTCCATCAAGTGGTGGGCACTGCCATTTTACTAGGCGTCTGGCCGTATGTGGTGGACCCACTCACCGCTCGATCTCCTTTTCCAGCCACAGGCTCCTTTCCAGCCACATGTTTCTCTCGTCTCTCTCTCTTGCTCTATCCATGGGATTTGGTCCGCCATGGATGTCCCCTATGAGCTCTCTCAAATGAAATCTCAGGAGACAAAAGGGTGCTGCTACCGGCTGGGGGACGGCGGACCAGATGCTCGAGTTTAGATTAGGGTTGCGTCAGGCACAGCCTCCGCATATCTCGTATATATATAGGACCAACAATACAGAGTTATAATACAATACGACAGGTACAGGTGACCGTTTCCAGCACACCCCCTCAATCTGAACTACTACTACATACAAGGTTTATATTGGACCGGAAACGCTCTAGCATATGTCGTGTGGCTAGTTTAGTAAATACATCAGCTAGTTGGTCATTAGTCGAGATAAACCTGATATCTAAAGCTCCGAAAGCAACGCGCTCACGCACAAAGTGAAAGTCTATCTCTATTTGCTTGGTTCTTGCGTGAAAGACCGGATTCGCTATCAGGTATGTAGCCCCAAGATTATCACACCATAGAATGGCGGTACGCTGCTGTAATACTCTGAGCTCCTTGAGTAGGGACTCTACCCAGATTGCTTCAGCAGTTCCATTAGCTAAAGCTTTATGCTCTGCCTCCGTACTCGATCTAAAGACAGTCGGCTGTTTCTTGGCACTCCATGAGATGAGATTTGAGTCAACGAACACAGCAAAACCACTAGTGGAACGGCGGTCATCAATGCATCCTGCCCAATCAGCATCCGTGAAAATACTGACACCAGTGGAAGGGGATTTACGAATCCTCAATCTCGTACTCAAAGTCCCTTTGACATAACGCAATATACGCTTAACAACTTCCCAATGCTCATCAGTCGGCTGTGATAGATACTGGCAAACCTTGTTGACGGCAAAGGACAGTCGGGACGAGTGAGCATTAAGTACTGAAGTCCTCCAACAATACTGCGATATCGGATGGAATCCTCAACACCCAATGGGGTGCCGGCCTCACGAGCCAGATGCTCGGTGGCAGATAATAGTGTAGAAGTAGGCCTACAATTCTCCATACTCACACGATGAAGAAGATCCAGCTCATACTTTCTTTGAGTCAGTGTCATGCCCCCTGAATTGTAGGACGCTTCAAGCCCCAAAAAATACTGAAGAGGACCAAGATTCTTGATAGGAAAACTGTCGGAGAGGGACCGCACTAGACGATCAACTGCAGCAGGAGTGGAGCCAGCAATCACAATATCATCAACATACACAAGCATGTATATCTGAACACCATGCGCAGCAAAGATGAATAGGGATGTATCCACCTTGGAAGAAACAAAACCAAGCTGAAGAAGTCGAGCACTTAGCCGAGCATACCAAGCACGTGGCGACTGTTTGAGACCATAGAGAGCTCGTTGCAACTTGCACACATGCGAAGGAAACCGAGCATCTTCAAAACCAGTCGTTTGCTGCATATAAACGTTCTCAGAAAGAAAGCCATGAAGGAATGCATTGCTGACATCAATTTGCCGCAAACTCCATCCTCGCGAAACAGCAAGCGAGAGAACCAAACGAATAGTAGCCAGCTTCACCACGGGACTGAACGTACCGCCATAGTCAAGACCTTGTTGTTGAGTAAAACCTCGAGCAACGAGGCGAGCCTTGTGCTTGTCAACAGACCCATCAGCGTGTTGCTTCGTCTTGAAGACACATTTACTGCCAACAATGTTAACTCCAGGAGGCCGGGGAACCAATACCCATGTGCCGTTTTGACGAAGCGCTGCAAACTCAGCAGCCATAGCATCACGCCACGCCGGCTCACGAAGAGCATCATGATGTGACACCGGCGTCGCAAAGAAGGCACGACGAAGGGGATTATACCGCACCGTCCCATCAGTATACTCCTTGTCGTGATGAGTAACATCCCGTGTATGAGTCACCATAGGATGAGGATGCTCGGCGGTCGGAGCAGCAGGAGGCGCAGGCGAGGGCGGCGACGATGCGGGACTGGGTGAAGGCAGCGACGAAGCTGGACTTGGCGATGGTGTCATGGGCTAGAGAACGCGACCCATGGGCTGGCGAGGCGAAGGCGTCGGGCGAGCCAGCCGCAGCACCAGGCGACGCAGGCCCAACATGCACATGCGGGGCACCTGCCTGGGGGACCGTGTCGCCGTGCACGTCGATCATCACCGTGCGCATGTCGAGCGTGTCCTGACGCGGAGCTGTACTGGATGGCGAGGAGTCCTGCACAGGAGAAGCATTGGCTTCGCCAGAGTGGTTAGTAGCCAAGTAGGTTAGGTCATAGTTACACACAGGAACACTCGTAGCCGGTTTGGTTGATGGAAAAGAAATAGCCTCTTTAAGTGTAGACACATCGACCGTGATACCGGGAGTAGCGAACGAAAAGACCGACTCACCAAAGATAACGTCACGCGAGATGTATGTGCGACCCGTAGATCGATCAAGACACTTGTACCCCCTTATGCATAGGACCATATCCAAGGAAAACGCACATCTTGGACCGAAATTCTAGTTTGTGTGAGTTATACTTCCGCAAATTAGGCCAACAAGCACACCCGAAAGTATGGAGAATGGAATAATTGGGTGGAATTTTCAAGAGACGATGAACACTACAAGAAACCTGTTAATCCATGAGGGATTTCTGGTGACGTTTTCAAAATCCCTCACAGTGGATGACAGTTTTATCTGACCCGTCACGAAAACTGTCACCGATCAGCGAGATGCAAATGAACCCAAAGACGTTGGGCCCTTAATGACAGACATCGAGGTGCCGTCACGGAAACCGTCATGAAACAACGAACTGGGCCTTGCCTTTTCCCTTTGTACACTATGCGGACCGTCACGGATTGCTCCTATTTATGTGGCGTGCATGCTCCTTGTTTTGCCAACATGTAAGTGAATGGTCCTATGTGCATGCTCCTTGTTTTGCTCACATGTCAGTCAAACCAAGTTACGGGAGGTGTCGGCGGTGGCCGGTCCACCCGCGCGAGTTCGATTCCCTTCGGGGACGAATTTTCGCGTGCCTCACCGAGGGTTTTTACCCCCTAATAAATCTAGTTGTTCCCGTGTGCGAACAGCTCTGCCTCTCCCGCGCCTGATGTGTAATGGTTGTATTGCAATGTGGTGCCCGTTGCCGGCAGGGCTCTACCCTATAGTTATATACTTGCGCTGGAATATAGTATATGTTTGTAGGTCTAGCTTGCGCACTAGGGGTATGCGTGCGTGCGTGTGGTGTGAGTGTGGTGTGTGTTAGTGCGTGAGTTCAGATACTACAACTGTACTGTAGTTGATAGGCTTCGCAAAAAAAAGTTACGGGAGGTGTCCAGACCGACGCCATGTCAGCATACAGTAAAGTGTGGGTCCCACATGTTAGTATGCTAGAGAGAAATAATAGCAAAATAATTTGCCCAAGCTACGTGATGAGGATACAGACCTGAGGTAGGGTCATATGCCTGACCTATACGTCCTACCCAAGGTCACTACCCAAGAAGGCAAGAAGGTCAAGAGACTCTGTGAGACCCCCGGTCAAAGGTGTCGAGTGCAATCCACTCGACATCATGACACTCGGGAGTCTCCCTACCTACTGTCACTCGACTAACAAGAGAATCACTCGACCTCCCAAAGACCAGGGTCACTCAGCGTGCAACGGACACGCATTCACTCCGTAGTCTTTAAGGCCATTAATAGCACTTAAGGCTGGCATTACCAGTAACGCCACCGATGACCCACAAGTATAGGGGATCTATCGTAGTCCTTTCAATAAGTAAGAGTGTCGAACCCAACGAGGTGCATAAGGAAATGATAAGCGGTTTTCAGCAAGGTATTCTCTGCAAGTACTGAATAAGTGGTAACAGATAGTTTTGTGATAAGATAAATTGTGACGAGCAACAAGTAACAAACGCAAATACAGTGCAGCAAGGTGGCCCAATCCTTTTTGTAGCAAAGGACAAGCCTGGACAAACTCTTATAATAGGAAAAGCGCTCCCGAGGACACATGGGAATATCGTCAAGCTAGTTTTCATCATGCTCATATGATTCGCGTTCGGTACTTTGATAATTTGATATGTGGGTGGACCGGTGCTTAGGTGCTGTTCTTACTTGAACAAGCATCCCACTTATGATTAACCTCTATTGCAAGCATCCGCAACTACAACAAAAGTATTATGGTAAATCTAACCATAGCATGAAACATATGGATCCAAATCAGCCCCTTACGAAGCAACGCATAAACTAGAGTTTAAGCTTCTGTCACTCTAGCAACCCATCATCTACTTATTACTTCCCAATGCCTTCCTCTAAGCCTAAATAATGGTGAAGTGTTATGTAGTCGACGTTCACATAACACCACTAGAGGCTAGACAACATACATCTTATCAAAATATCAAACGAATACCAAATTCACATGACTACTAATAGCAAGACTTCTCCCTTGTCCTCAGGAACAAAAGTAACTACTCACAAAGCATATTTATGTTCATAATCAGAGGGGTAATAATGTGCATAAAGGATCTGAACATATGATCTTCCACCAAATAAACCAACTAGCATCAACTACAAGGAGTAATCAACACTACTAGCAACCTACTAGCACCAATCCCGGACTTGGAGACAAGAATTGGATACAAGAGATGAGCTAGGGTTTGGAGATGAGATGGTGCTGGTGAAGATGTTGATGGAGATTGCCCTCTCCTAATGAGAGGAGTGTTGGTGATGACGGTGGTGATGATTTCCCCCTCCCGGAGGGAAGTGTCCCCGGCAGAACAGCTCTGCCGGAGCCCTAGATTGGTTCCGCCAAGATTCCGCCTCGTGGCGGCGGAGTCTCGTCCTGAAAGGTTGCCTTCTATTTTTTTCTCATGGAAAGACTTCATATAGGAGAAGATGGGCGTCGGAGAGCCACCAGGGGGCCCACGAGGTAGGGGGGCGCGCCACTCACCCTCGTGAGCAGGGTGTGGGCCCCCTGGCCTTCATCTTTGGCGATGATTTTTCTTTATTTATTTTAAGGTATTCCGTGGAGTTTCAGGACTTTTGGAGTTGCGCAGAATAGGCCTCCAATATTTGCTCCTTTTCCAGCCCAGAATTCCAGCTGCCGGCATTCTCCCTCTTCATGTAAACCTTGTAAAATAAGATAGAATAGCCATAAGTATTATGACATAACGTGAAATAACAGCCCATAATGCAATAAATATTGTCATAAAAGCATGGTGCAAAATGGACGTATCAACTCCCCCAAGCTTAGACCTCGCTTGTCCTCAAGTGAAAAGCCGATAACAATAAATATGTCCTCATGTTTAGAGGTAGAGGCGTCGATAAAAATAAAATACGGACATGAAGGCATCATGATTATTTCCATAACAGCAACATAAATATATTTCGTCATATGATTACTCATGTTCAAGTGATGATCTTTTCACAAAGCCAAAGTGTGAATCAGAAACCTTATTGAGCACCAACAAATTATAACCTCAGTCATTGAAGCAATTGCAATTTATCATAACATCGGAAAGAGTATATGTCAGAGCTTAAAAGCAAGTCCACATACTCAACTATCACTTAGTCCTTCATAATTGCTAACACTCACGCAATACTTGTGGTTACGAGTTTTAATCGGACACAGAGAAAGATAGGGGCTTATAGTTTTGCCCCACAAACTTTTACCTCAAGGGTAATGTCAACAGTAATAATTCATGCTCCCCCACATCCAATTAGATATATATATATATATATATATATATATATATATATATATATATATATATATATATATCATGTTCTTTCCAACATGCTGAGCTTGCCAAAGGATAAAATGAAAAAGGAAAGGTGAAGATCACCGTTACTCTTGCATAAGGTAGAGGGTAATAATAAAAGATAGGCCCTTCGCAGAGGGAAGCAGAGGTTGTCATGCGCGTTTAGGGTTGATGCACAAAATCTTAATGCAAAAGAATGTCACTTTATATTGCCCCTTGTATGTGAACCTTTATTATGCAGTCCGTCGCTTTTATTGCGTCCACAACAAGTTCATACAAAGCTTATTTCTCTGCACTGATAAGTCATGCATATTTAGAGAGCAATTTTTATTGCTTGCACTGATGACAACTTACTTGAAGGATCTTACCCAATCCATAGGTAGATATGGTGGACTCTCATGGCAAAACTGGTTTAAGGGTATTTGGAAGCACAAGTAGTATTTCTACTTGGTGCTGAGAATTTGGCTAGCATGAGGGGGAAAGGCAAGCTCAACACGGTAGAGGATCCATGACAACATACTTTATCTCAGATGTAAGAAAACATAACTCATTATGTTGTCTTCCTTATCCAACATCAACTCTTTAGCATGTCATATTTTAATGAGTGCTCCCAATCATAAAAGATGTCAATGATAATATATCTATATGTGAAACCTCTCTTTCCTTATTACTTCCTATTAATTGCAACGATGACCAAAGCTATATTTGCCAACTCCCAACAACTTTTAATCATCATACTCTTTCTATGTGAAGTCATTACTTTCACTAAGATCAATATGAACTCTTTGATTCTTTTTATTCTTTTTCTTCTAATCACCAAAGATCATGGCAAAATACTCAAGCCCTTAACTCAACACTAATCTTTATTATATAGCTCACGGACTTGATTACAAAGAAGGATCATAAAGCAAAACTTAAAACTAGATCATGCGATGACTTTATTCTACTAAATCAAGATACTACTAATAGGATCGAACTAAGAAAAATGGTAAAGATAGGAGTTGTGATGGTGATACGATACCAGGGCACCTCCCCCAAGCTTGGCAGTTGCCAAGGGGAGTGCCCATACCCATGTGATTATGTCTCCTTCTTTGTTGTTGGCGGTGGAGGTGTTGTTGATGATGCGAGCTTGTCGTCCACCTTCCATGGCATAGACCATCATAGAAGGATGATCGAGTCTCCGGAATCCTCAAATCTGCAGCCAAACTCATCCTTTTGAATCTATATTCATACTCACAATTTTGGTTTTGTAGATCATAGATTTGGGCTTGGAGGTGCTCGATCTTCTCATGTAGCTTGAAGATGGCCTCCTCGGTCTTCTTGGCATCCGGCTCGTAGTTGTTGGTGAACTCCGCGAGCATCTTGTGGGTAGCGTTAATTCCATGCTCCACCATCCCCTGGCACTTGAAAACTTGTTGCTCCATTGCTTCGAGCCTCGACTCCACACTCCTGATTCCCTTTGGTCCCTCAACATCGCGGATGTGCAGCAACCCATCACGCATCTCAATGGTTTGAGGGTGTCGTAGCACCTCCGCGAGGTAAGGGTTGATCACCTTCTCGAAGAACTTGTCCTTGGAAGCACTTGGGGTCATCATGATGATCTAGACCTGTCAGAAAAACAGCTCGAAACAAGAACAGGGGAGATTTGTGTGATACGAGAGTCAAAACCTTCGGGAGTATATATAATGAATTTTTACCGACCAAAATATGTATCGTGCAAGGAAACGGAGTCCGGAGGGCACACGAGGTGCTCACGAGGTAGGGGGTGCCCAGGGGGGTAGGGCGCGCCCTCCACCCTCGTGGAGGCCTCGTTTCCTCCCCGGATTGCTACTTATTTTTCTATTTTTCTAAATATTCCAAAACGGAGAAATATTGCCTTAAAAATTGTTTTGGAGTCGGTTTACTTACCGTACCACATACCTATTCCTTTTCGGAGTCTGGAACGTTCTGGAAAGTGTCCTTTATGTATTCCTCCGGGGTTACGGTTTCAATAATATTAGTTTCAACATTTATGGGATTACCTGAAATATAGTGTTTAATCCTTTGACCGTTTACCACCTTCGGATTTGTGCCTGCATAGTTGTTGATTTTTATGGCACCGGAACGATAGACCTCCTCGATAACGTAGGGACCTTCCCATTTAGAGAGAAGTTTTCTGCAAAAAATCTTAAACGAGAGTTGTATAGCAACACATAATCACCTACATTGAACTCACGCTTTTGTATCCTCTTGTCATGCCATCTTTTAATCTTTTCTTTAAACAACTTGGCATTTTCATAAGCTTGGGTTCTCCATTCATCAAGTGAGCTAATATCAAATAACCTCTTCTCACCGGCAAGTTTGAAACCATAGTTGAGCTCTTTAATAGCCCAGTATGCCTTATGTTCTAGTTCGAGAGGTAAGTGACAAGCTTTTCCATAGACCCATTTATACGGAGACATACCCATAGGATTTTTATATGCAGTTCTATAGGCCCATAATGCATCATCAAGTTTCTTGGACCAATTCTTTCTAGACCTATTGACAGTCTTTTGCAAAATTAATTTGAGCTCTCTATTGCTCAATTCTACCTGACCACTAGACTGCGGATGATATGGAGATGCAATTCTATGATTAAGTCATATTTAGCAAGCATCTTACGGAAAGCACCATGAATAAAGTGTGAACCACCATCAGTCATTAAATATCTAGGGACTCCAAACCTCGGGAAAATAACTTCCTTAAGCATTTTAATATATGTGTTATGATCAGCACTACTAGTTGGAATAACTTCTACCCACTTAGTAACATAATCAACATCAACTAAAATATGAGTATATCCATTAGAGGCAGGAAAAGGTCCCATATAGTCAAAGCCCCAAACATCAAATGGTTCAATAACAAGTGAATAATTCATAGGCATTTCTTGACGTCTACTAATATTACCAATTCTTTGACATTCATCGCAAGACAAAACAAACTTACGGGCATCCTTGAAGAGAGTAGGCCAATAAAAACCGGATTGCAATACCTTATGTGCAGTTCTATCTCCAGCGTGGTGTCCTCCATAAGCTTTGGAGTGACACTTGCGTAGGATCTGTTCCTGTTCATGCTCAGGTACACAATGTCTAATAACACCATCTACTCCTTCTTTATAAAGATGTGGATCATCCCAAAAGTAATGTCGCAAGTCATAGAAAAACTTTTTCTTTTGTTGGTATGTGAAACTAGGTGGTATAAACTTAGCAACAATATAATTAGCATAATCAGCATACCATGGAGTGCAACGAGAAGTGCTTATGACATTTAATTGTTCATCAGGAAAGCTATCATCAATAGGTAGTGGGTCATCAAGAACATTCTCTAACCTAGATAATTTGTCTGCAACGGGCTTCTCAGCTCCTTTTCTATCAACAATATGTAAATCAAATTCTTGCAGCAGGAGAACCCATCTAATGAGTCTAGGTTTTGCATCTTTCTTTTCCATAAGATATTTAATAGCAGTATGATCTGTGTGAATAGTTACTTTAGAATCAACAATATAGGGTCTGAATTTATCACAGGCAAATACAACTGCTAAAAGTTCCTTTTTGGTAGTAGCATAATTTCTTTGAGCATTGTCTAGAGTCTTACTAGCATAATGGATAACATTTAATTTCTTATCAACTCTTTGCCCTAGAACAGCACCTACAGCATAATCACTAGCATCACACATAATTTCAAAGGGTAAATTCCAATCAGGTGGCTGAACAACAGGTGCAGAGACTAATGCTTTCTTAAGTATTTCAAATGCTTCTACACAATCATCATCAAAGACAAATGGTACATCTTTTTGTAATAAATTAGTCAGAGGCCGAGAGATTTTTGAGAAGTCCTTAATGAACCTCCTATAAAATCCAGCGTGACCAAGGAAACTTCTTATACCTTTGATGTCCTTGGGACATGGCATCTTTTCAATAACATCAACCTTGGATTTATCAACTTCAATACCTCTTTCAGAAACTTTGTGCCCCAAGACAATACCTTCATTAACCATAAAGTGGCACTTCTCCCAATTCAAGACAAGATTAGTTTCTTCACATCTCTGCAAAACTCAAGCAAGATTGCTCAAGCAATCATCAAAAGAGGAACCATAGCCGGAAATGTCGTCCATGAAAACCTCACAAATTTTCTCGCAAAAGTCAGAGAATATAGCCATCATGCATCTTTGAAAGGTAGCAGGTGCATTACATAAACCGAAAGGAATACGTCTATAAGCAAAAGTACCAAAAGGGCATGTAAAAGTAGTCTTTGATTGATCTTTAGCCGACACAGGTATTTGAGAAAAAACGGAATAACCATCTAGAAAGCAATAATGTGTGTGTTTGCATAATCAATAAAAGCTAAGGGGTAATGATCTTTCTTAGTAGCCTTATTTAATTTGCGGAAATCAATTACCATCCTATAACCTGTGATAATTCTTTGCGGAATCAATTCATATTTATCATTAGGGACAACAGTAATACCTCCCTTCTTAGGGACACAATGGACAGGACATACCCACTGACTATCAGCAACGGGATAAATTATACCTGCCTCCAGAAGCTTGAGTATTTCCTTTCTTACCACTTCTTTCATTTTAGGATTCAAACGTCGTTGAGGATCACGAACTGGTTTGGCATCCGCTTCCAAATTTATTTTATGTTGACCTAGAGTGGGACTGATGCCCTTAAGATCATCCAGAGTATACCCAATAGCGGCACGGTGCTTCTTCAGAGTTTTCAATAATCTTTCTTCTTCATGCTCTGAAAGGTTAGCGCTAATAATGACAGGATATATTTTCTTTTCATCAAGCTAAGCATATTTAAGATTATCAGACAACGGTTTAAGCTCAAACATGGGATCACCCTTGGGTGGAGGAGGATCCTCTAGGATTTCTACAGGAAAATTGTGTTGCAGAATAGGATCCTGTTTAAAGAATACTTCATCTATTTCTCTTCTTTCATTCATGAACATATCATTTTCATGGTCTAGCAAATAGTGTTCTAAAGGACCATTAGGAGGTAAGGCAATAGAAGCAAGACCAATAATTTCATCCTTACTAGGCAATTCTTCCTCACGATGTTGTTTACTAAATTTAGAGAAATTAAACTCATGAACCATATCATCCAAGCCAATAGTAAAAACATTCTTTTCGCAGTCTATCTTAGCATTAACAGTATTCAAGAAGGGTCTACCAAATATAATGGGACAAAAACTATCTTGTGGAGAACCAAGAACAAGAAAATCAGCGGGATATTTGGTTTTTCCACACAAGACTTCAACATCTCTAACAATTCCCACTGGTGAAATAGTATCCCTATTGGCAAGTTTAATTGTGACATCAATTTCTTCTAACTCAGTCGGTGCAATATCATGCATAATTTCTTTGTATAAGTCAATGGGTATTACACTAGCACTAGCACCCATATCACATAAGCCATGATAACAATGATCTCCTATTTTAACAGAAATAACAGGCACGCCTACCACAGATCTATGTTTATCTCTATCACAAGGTTTAGCAATTCTGGCAGTTTCACCCTGGAATTGAATAGCATGCCCATCAATATTATCAGACAAGAGATCTATAACAATAGCAATATTGGGTTCTACTTTGACTTGCTCAGGAGGTGTATAAGTTCTAATATTGCTTTTACGAACAACAGTTGAAGCTTTAGCATGATCCTTCATTCTAACAGGGAAAGGTGGTTTCTCAACATAAGAAGTGGAACAATAGGATCATTATAAGTGACAATCTTTTCTTCAACTTTAATAGGTGCAACTACTTTTACTTCTATGGGAGGATGATATTTAAACCACTTCTCCTTGGGGAGATCAACATAAGTAGCAAAAGATTCACGGAAAGAAGCTACTATCTCAGAGTCTAGTCCATATTTAGTGCTAAACTTATGGAAAATATCGGTATCCATAAAAGATTTAACACAATCAAACTTAGGTGTCATACCTGACTCCTTACCTTCGTCGAGGTCCCAATCTTCAGAGTTGCGTTTAATTCTATCCAATAAATTCCATCTAAATGAAATAGTCTTCATAATAAAAGAGCCAGCACAAGAAGTATCGAGCATGGTGCGATTGTTATCAGAAAGCCGAGCATAAAAACTTTGCATAATCACTTCTCTTGCGAGCTCATGATTGGGGCATGAATATAACATTGATTTAAGCCTCCCCCAGGCTTGAGCGATGCTTTCTCCTTCGCGAGGCCAAAAATTATATATATAATTGCGATCACGATGAACAAGATGCATGGGGTAATACTTTTGATGAAATTCCAATTTCAATCTTTTATAGTTCCATGATCTCATATCATCATATAGCCTATGCCATGTCAATGCGTCTCCCATCAAAGATAAATGGAAGGCCTTCTTCTTAACAACATCATCGGGTATACCTGCAAGCTTAAATAGTCCACAAACATTATCCACATAGCGTAGATGTTCATCAGGATGCTTTGTTCCATCTCCTGTAAAAGTGTTAGCTAGCCGTTTTTCCATCAAACCCGAAGGAATCTCAAAAGGAGTTTCATTTTCAATAGGTGCAGTAGGTTGAGTAGGTTGAGGAGCAACTCTTTACTCTACTGGACGGGGTGAAGATACCCCGAACAAGCCCCTCAGACAATTACTTTCCATAGTAACAAGTGACAGAAAATTTCAGCACACTATATAAATTTTTCCTTACCAAATTCCACCTACCAAAGGCGCTTCACTCCCCGGCAACGACACCAGAAAAGAGTCCTGATGACCCACAAGTATAGGGGATCTATCATAGTCTTTTCGATAAGTAAGAGTGTCGAACCCAGCAAGGAAAAGAAGGAAATGATAAGCGGTTTTAAGCAAGGTATTCTGTGCAAGTACTGAAATAAGTGGTAACAGATAGTTTTGTGATAAGATAAATTGTAACGAGCAACAAGTAACAAACATAAATAAAGTGCAGCAAGGTGGCCCAATCCTTTTTGTAGCAAAGGACAAGCCTGGACAAACTCTTACAATAGGAAAAGCGCTCCTGAGGACACATGGGAATATCGTCAAGCTAGTTTTCATCACGCTCATATGATTCGCGTTCGGTACTTTGATAATTTGATATGTGGGTGGACCGGTGCTTGGGTGGTATTCTCACTTGAACAAACATCCTACTTATGATTAATCTCTATTGCAAGCATCCGCAACTACAACAAAAGTATTAAGGTAAACCTAACCATAGCATGAAATATATGGATCCAAATCAGCCCCCTACGAAGCAACGCATAAACTAGGGTTTAAGCTTCTGTCACTCTAGCAACCCATCATCTACTTATTACTTCCCAATGCCTTCCTATAGGCCCAAATAATTGTGAAGTGTTATGTAGTTGACGTTCACATAACACCACTAGAGGCTAGACAACATACATCTTATCAAAATATCGAACGAATACCAAATTCACATGACTACTAATAGCAAGACTTCTCCCTTGTCCTCAGGAACAAACGTAACTACTCACAAAGCATATTCATGTTCATAATTAGAGGGGTAATGATGTGCATAAAGGATCTGAACATATGATCTTCCACCAAATAAACCAATTAGCATCAACTACAAGGAGTAATCAACACTACTAGCAACCTACTAGCACCAATCCCGGACTTGGAGACAAGAACTGGATACAAGAGATGAACTAGGGTTTGGAGATGAGATGGTGCTGGTGAAGATGTTGATGGAGATTGCTCTCTCCCGATGAGAGGAGCGTTGGTGATGACGATGGTGATGATTTCCCCCTCCTGGAGGGAAGTGTCCCTGGCAGAACAGCTCTGTCGGAGCCCTAGATTGGTTCCGCCAAGGTTCCGCCTCGTGGCGGCGGAGTCTCGTCCCGAAAGGTTGCCTTCTATTTTTTTTCTCATCGAAAGACTTCATATAGGAGAAGATGGGCGTCGGAGAGCCACCAGGGGGCCCATGAGGTAGGGGGGCGCGCTGCCCACCCTCGTGAGCAGGGTGTGGGCCCCCTGGCCTTCATCTTTGGCGACGATTTTTTTATTTATTTTAAGGTATTCCATGGAGTTTCAGGACTTTTGGAGTTGCGCAGAATAGGCCTTCAATATTTGCTCCTTTTCCAGCCCAGAATTCCAGCTGCCGGCATTCTCCCTCTTCATGTAAACCTTGTAAAATAAGAGAGAATAGCCATAAGTATTGTGACATAACGTGAAATAACAGCCCATAATGCAATAAATATTGTCATAAAAGCATGATGCAAAATGGTCGTATCAGCCACCACTTTATGTACATTAACTCCCTTGTAATGAAAGACAGGAAAGGTCCTGGCGAACTCTATATAAGCCACCCTCCTCCTTTGGCACAAAGGTTCGCACCCCCTGTAATATGACACACATAATCCAATCGGGCACCGAGACGTAGGGCTGTTACTTCCACCGTGAAGGGCCTGAACTCGTAAACCTCGTGTGTACACTGCCTCTCCATACCTACCCCCCTTTCTACTGTTAGACTTAGAACCACGACACTACGGGAGGTGCCTAGACCGATGCCACGTCAGTATACAGTAAAGTGTGGGTCCCACATGTTAGTATGCCATGAGGTAGGGGGGCGCGCCCAGGGGGGGCGCGCCCCCCACCCTCGTGAGCAGGGTGTGGGCCCCCTGGCCTTCATCTTTGGCGACGATTTTTTATTTATTTTAAGGTATTCCGTGGAGTTTCAGGACTTTTGGAGTTGCGCAGAATAGGCCTTCAATATTTGCTCCTTTTCCAGCCCAGAATTCCAGCTGTCGGCATTCTCCCTTTTCATGTAAACCTTGTAAAATAAGAGAGAATAGCCATAAGTATTGTGACATAACATGAAATAACAGCCCATAATGCAATAAATATTGTCACAAAAGCATAATGCAAAATGGTCGTATCAGCCACCACTTTATGTACATTAACTCCCTTGTAATGAAAGACAGGAAAGGTCCTGGCGAACTCTATATAAGCCACCCTCCTCCTCTGGCACAAGGGTTCGCACCCCCTGTAATATCACACACATAATCCAATCGGGCACCGAGACGTAGGGCTGTTACTTCCACCATGAAGGGCCTGAACTCGTAAACCTCGTGTGTACACTGCCTCTCCATACCTACCCCCCTTTCTACTATTAGACTTAGAACCACGACACTACGGGAGGTGCCTAGACCGATGCCACGTCAGTATACAGTAAAGTGTGGGTCCCACATGTTAGTATGCCAAGAGAGAAATAAAAGCAAAATAAATTGCACCATGGAGAGTCGAACCTAAGACCTCCTGATTAACCATACACCCACCTAGCCACCTGGCCAAACTTTGGTTTGTTCATTACTCTGAGCTAGAAACTTTTGTAGTCACATTCCACATATGGCTTGCCTTCAGTAGCGCACATAATTGGGCCGGCCCAGTAGCGTACATCTTTTTTTAGTCTTCTAGTGATTTTCCTGGTGCGTTCTCTACCAGTTTTCTTTTTCTTTTTTTCAACTTTGTGTTTATTTTAGCTTTTATTTTAAATTGTTTTCCTCATATAAAAAATCCAATAATTGTGTACTTAAATTTTTTATTTTACTTTCATTATTATGTACCTTGAAGAGCTAAACATGAACTTTTTCTAAAATTTACATGGATTTAAATAGTTCAATGTGTATCAAATAATTATTGTGTAAATTAATGTATCTTCATTCAGGACCACAAGCATGAACAATGTAACACCCCCTTGTAATAAGCTCTGTGGCACTCTGTTAATATTGCCAAGTCATGACCATTTGCAGTGCCAAGTCACATGGATTAAGGATCCAATTCAAATTCAAATCTGAAAATCAACTCAAATTCAAAAGTGAAATATAAAGTTGATCAAACCCTATTGGAAAAATGTTCAATAAATAGAAAATAATCCAGAAGCACTTATAAAAATAAATACACTAGTACTTGGAATATTTAAATGACTCAAACAACTTGAAACAGACCCAGAACAGCACCATTTAATTCATTTATATTTAATTCAAATTCAAATAAAGTCCCACCTTGCCCAAACCATTTTTTGGTGAATGGGAATATTGCACTGCAATATTTGGACCAAGTCCCATATTTTAGAAAATAGCAAAAGTGGGCTAACTATTATAAAACAGAAATGAAATAAAGAAAAAGAAAACAGAAAAGGAAAAGAATAAGTAAAGGCCACTGTGCACTACCCTAAGTGCACAGTGCCTGGAAGCCCAGCCCACCTGGCCCACTCCACTCTCTCTCCCTCGCGCTGTCACCCTCTCCCTGGCCGCGCCGACGAGTGGCCGACACCACGGCGTCCCACCGACACGCGAGGAGATAAAGACGGGGCCATCCATCCCCCTGCCTCCTTCGCCATTCTCCCCCTCTCTACCTTGCTCGCTCCGCTGCTCTTTCCCCCTCAGAGCCACCGAAGCCCGACGCGGTCGCCGCCGTGCATCGCCCGTCCTCGTGGCCACCGGCGCCTGGTCCTTCCTCCTTGGTGTCCAGACGGTCCGTCAGCGTCCACCCCGTCGATCGATGCACCCAGCAGTAGCGGGGAGGCCCTGCACCTGCCGTTCGACGCCGTCCCCCTTTGCTTCGACCACTGTTGAACTCCGTCGTCTCCGGCGAGCTCCTGCAGCTACTAAACCTAACGAGGGCTTTTCTTAGCCGCAAGATGAGCCATGGATCCTCCCCACGCTCTTCTTCTTGCTCCAGCGCGCCTGTAGCTACTAGTCCACGCGAGCCCAAGCCCATTGCCGGCAAGGTTCCGGTGACCTTTTGGTCACGCGCCTGCGTCCATCAGCTTCGCATGCACGCGTAGGGCACGGAGAACCCACTAGCTCGAGCTACTGCACGCTGCTTTGTCGTTTCCATCCTTGCCCAAACTCTGGCGCCCGCTCGTGAGCTCACCGCCGACATTTCCAGCCACCGCAGCCCTCGCCACCACAACAGCTCGACTCGTCATCGTCTGCTCGTTCGAACGGGCCCGGCCGCGCTCGAAATGGCCGTCTGTATGCATTTCCGACCACCTCCCGAGCGCCTCCGCCGCATTCTAACGTCGCCGCCGGCGAGACGCCGGCCATGCCACGCTGGCAGGCCAGGGGCCACCCCCAGTGACACTGCCAGTGGGCCCCTGGCCCGGTTTGACCTCGTTGACTACGGTCAACGCGTGGCACTGTTCACCCTAGCCGCTGACATGTGGGCCCTATTGATATTTAGTTTAATTAAAGGACCGATCTAGCGAGCGGCCGACCAAAAACGGAATGTTTTGGTCCATAATAATTTATAAATAGTAATAATCTCTCCCCTCTAATTTATATATAAAAAACAAATCCATATACTAGAAAACATATCAGGTAAACAGACAAAAAAATATCCATGTGAAAATGTGCGACGCATTTAATTTGAGTTTACAATTTTTAAAAAAGTCATAATTTTTAAACCGCCTGTCGAAATTAAGATCCGTTTTCACCGTTGGAACTTCACGACGTGCTCTTCGAAAGTAGATCCCGTATGGATATGTTTCGATGAACCAGTCTTCCTGCCAACTAAACATCAATATGTGTGCAACTAGACTACATGCAGCGTCAACTGAGCATATGTGTGTGTCAATAGTCCATCAACCAACTAAATTTCAATGTGTGTGCAACTAGACTACATTGTCGGGTCAATTGTGCATATGTGTGTGCAACTAGTGTACTGCCAATTAAACATCAATGTATGTGCAACTAGACTAAATTACAAGCCAACTGAGCATATGTGTGTGTAACTAGTCTTCCTGTCAACTAAACATCAATGTGTGTGCAACTAAACTACATTATAAGCCAACTAAATATCAATGTGTGTGTAACTAGACTAAATTACAAGCCAACTGAGCATATGTGTGCAACTAGTCTTCCTGCCAACTAAACATCAATGTGTGTGTCACTGGACTAAATTACAAGCCAAGTGAGCATGTGTGTGTGCAACTAGTCTTTCTGCCAACTAAACATCAATGTGTGTGTAACTAGACTACATTACAAGTCAACTAAACATCAATGTATGTGCGACTAGTCTTCCTACCAGCTAAACATCTATGTGTGTGCAACTAGTCTTCCTGCCAACTAAAGTGTGCAACTAGACCGCATTACAAGCCAACTAAACATCAATTTGGGTGCAACTAAACTATATTACAAGCCAAGTGAGCACAAAGTAGCTGAAATTAAGACACCCCTGATTACATCCATTACTATGTTGGAGAGTGTGTGCAACTGTCAGGACCCCGACTCAATGCCACATCGATCTAGCATGTAACACCTCATATCACTTTGCGGCCTCACGCACGGTATTCCCACGGGTGTCGCCTTACCTTTGCCCGGGACCGTTTGCGCCTTTTGGCACACGTATATAATAGTGTCGCTAGCATCCATATGATAAGGAGCCCGGGCTGACATGACTAGTCGTAAACCCAAAGTGGCACAAACCTACAGGGACAGACATCCATGACCCAGCATCGAACGTGTCGGTCATCAGCGAGTGAATCCAGGCTGTAGCACTGGGCTAGCAGGACTCCGGTGAACCGGGCTGTAGCGGGCTAACAGGACTCTGGTATTCATCGCGTGACATTTCCCCGAAGGGATAGACACAGGAACGAAGAAGGACACATGCCGGCCAGCCTAAGTGTTCCGGAGCAGTAGCAAGCTACCATGGCTCGGTGGAAACACTAGGAGACATTTCCCGGTAAGAGAGGCTACTAAGGATAAACAACTAGATAGTTAGATCCCACACATACCAAGCATTTCAATAACATACACACAATATGCTCGATATGTGCAAATACAACATGGCATCACAACATGACTCTATAACTCAAGTATTTTATTCGATAGGCTCCGAGGAGCGAGATATTACAAATATGGGTCTCATGACCCAACATTCAGAGCATACAAATCAAAGCACAAGCGGAAGCTATCATGTCTGAGTACAAACATCTATAAATGAAAAAGGCTGAGAAGCCTGACTATCTACCAGATCCTGCCGAGGGCACAAGATCGTAGCTGAGGTAACAAGCTAAACATCGAAGTCCACGCAGAACTACTAGCGAGACCGAAATCTCTCTGCAAAAACATAAAATAGGCAAACGTGAGTACAAATGTACCCAGCAAGACTTACATCAGAACTAACTACATATGCTTCATTATCAACAAAGGGATGGTGGGGGTTTTACTGCAGCAAGCCAGCTTTGACTCGGTGGCTATCCTGAACTACGACTGCAAGTAACTCCTTTGAGGTGGCGCACACGAGTCCACATATTCACCATATCAATACACCACTATGGATCCGCTCCCGTCTCCCTACGAGAATGCCATCCATAGCACTCACGCTTATCTTGCGTATTTTAGGGTATCCACTTTCACTTGTCTATGAACTGATATAAGCAACCCAGAAGTCCTTTACCGCGGACACGGCTATTCGAATAGATGATGTTAACCCTGCAGGGGTGTACTTCTTCATACATCTTTCCACCACTTAGCGTCTGCACACGACATGTGCTCGACAAACTTCAAGCGAAAGCCGACGTGGGTGTAGACCATGACCTACCTAAACACTCAAGTCTCTAGTCCAGGTTTATCGCCTACTCGGGTTCCATCCATGAGGAGATCCGGCCGGAGTTTCGCTCACAGCCCCAAACGATGTGAACAGGGTTCCGTGACACCAAACGGGCGCCCGGTATACCCGGCCACGTGCCTACCGCATCACAGCCCACCCCTACGGTCAGCGCTGTCCACGGCCTCCAGCATACTACAAACACCAGAAACTACTTGCAACTCCTGGACGGAGGACAAGGGTGAATAAGAAGTCGAGCGGGGTCATATTTCAGGGCCCAATGCATGGTAGTAGCTGAATCATGGATCACAAACACAGAACTCAGTTCCTAAGGACGGCTTCAATGAGACAACCCACCATGTACTCCTACAAGGCCTCTCACCGTTACCTTTTACCAAATCGTGTTCACACACTTAGCTCACACACAGTAGGACATGTTCACACACCTCTGATTCATCCCCAATGAATCAGACCTGACTCAACTCTAAGCAATAGCAGGCATGACAAACAAACATGAATGAGTAGGCACAATAGGGCTCAAACAACTCCTACTCATACTAGTGGGTTTCATCTATTTACTGTGGCAATGACAGGTCATGCAGAGGATAAAGGGGTTCAGCTACCGCAGCAAGTAACAAATGACTCGTTGTTGTCCTAATGCAGTAAAAGAGAGCAGGGCGAGAGAGTAGGATTGTATCGGAATGAACAAGGGGGGTTTTGCTTGCCTGGCACTTCTGAAGATAACATTCAGTCTTCATCAGTGTCAACGATCACATCATCGGTACAGCGTCTACCGAGGGGGAACAACACCGGCAAACACAGAAGAAACACGATCAATGCAATGCACAATATGATGCATGCTATGACATGGCAATATGAATGTGTTTTGGGCTAATGCACCTAGCTATGATTTAAATGAAGTTGGTTTGAATACAAGATTCAAATTCAAACTCCATATATGGTTATTTAAATGCCCTTTATTTGTTTTGTCCAAAACAGAGGACAAACATTGTTCAAACATGCATGAAAATGGTACAGATGGATTCCTTGAATTTTTCTGATAATTTTTCATATATAATTTGTTTGATTTGGAGCTACGGTTGATTTTATATGATTTTTAGAAGTTTGGGGTATTTTCTGAAATTTCCTGAATTAAAATAAATTCAGAAAATCAATTACTGCGTCAGCCTGACGTCAGTGTGACATCAGCGGGTCAACGGGACACGGTCCGGGTCAAACCTGACAGTGGGTCCCGCGTGTTAGTGTAATTAGTTAAACTAAAATTAATTTAAACTAATCCTAAATAGTTAACAGGGCTGGGCCCCACCTGTCATTGACTCAGGAGAGTCAACCAGCGCCCACCCGTGGTCAAGGTCAACGTCGGCTACACCGGCGTTTAGCCGCCGGCGAGCCCGACGCGGCGGCGAGAGTGGTTTTGGCCACTCCGACGACCAGATGGGCCGCGGAGGGCATCTAGGTGGAGCTGGGGACGAGCCGAAGCTCTTGGTGGAGTTAGCTGGGGTCGGGGTGGCCGGAATCGGCGCCGGCGACGACCTAGGTGGCCGCCGGAGTTCGGCCGAGGTCGAACACGGCGTTGCGGTGCACTAGAGGGGAAACGGAAGGGCGCTGCGGGCTCCTGGGAGGGCGGCGAACTTGGTAACATGCTCGGGCGCAAGCTGGGGTGGCCCTGGCCACGGCGGCGAGGAGCAATCGGCTTCGGTGAAAAGGGCGGCTAGAGTGCGGGAACGAGCGCGGGGAGGAGGGGGAATGGAAGAGGAGCTCACAGCGGATCCGGTAGAGGCAACGGCGAGGCCGGGGAGGGGCTGGAGCTTGCGAATCCTCGAAAGTTCGCCGGCGGCCGAAGGTTGGGGACGAGCTCCGGGAAGACGCTACAGGGCTCCTACGGTCGAATGGGTTGGTGTGGAGGACGCAGAAGGCGATGGCGGTTCCGCTGGACTCATCGGAGAGGCACGGGGTGGACGGTGGCCGCGGTGGTGCTTGTCGGCGGCGGCGGGTGTGTTCGGTGGCTGCGTGCGAGAGAGCCAGAGGAGGAGAGGAGCTCGGGGAGAGAGTGAGAGGCCTGGGGGGGCGCGTGGCTGTCTCCGGCGTCGCTAGAAGGGGCCAGGGAGGAAGCAGGAGGTCGCCAGGGGCGAGCACGCGCGCGGGCGACACGCCTCTGT
>NC_041389.1:40342281-40350284 GCF_002162155.2 Triticum dicoccoides
AGATGACAGGGGGGGGGGGAAGCGGCGGTGGTCTGGGCTGTGCTGGGCCAGTTGGTGGCGCCAGGTAAGTGGCTGGAGGAGCTGGGCCGGGTAGGTTTCTCTCTCTCCTTCTTTTTTTCTCTTTTCTATTTTCTGCAATTGGTTTTGATTTGATTTAAAATATCAAATCATTTTTCTAAAACTTTCTGTAAAGTGTATGTGAGCTCAGGAACTAGTCCAAGGTCACAGGCAACTTACAAAAATATTTGAACTTTATTTCTTATATAATAGAAATAAATTCAACTCAAATATGTCATTGGTTTAAGTCAAAGGCCCAAAAATAAATAATTCTGTGATTCCAAAAATATTGGTTTGAATTTTACCTCTTACCAATATTTTCACAGAGTAACAGGAACATTTCTTTGGACTCATTTGATGAGATTTAAATGTTGGTTATTTTTAGAGGTCTTCTGAGGCTTTTGAAAATTCCTCAATTCAAATTTCATTTGAATTAAAACATGATGCTCACATGAGGGTCTAGCCTAGTGCATAACAGGACCAGGGATGTGACAACTCACCCCCACTAAACAAAAATCTCGTCCCGCGAATCAAGCGTAGGGTAAGATGAAAGGGGAGCGCAAACTAACACAATCTTCACGATCCAAATGTCCTTCTCGAGGATGCTAATTCAGTGCTCCAATTGATCTTGACGTCTTTGCTTTTGAGATCTTCATCCAACACGAGGATAGAGACACTCTACAAGGATGGATCACCTTACTAAATACAAGATCAACTCACGAAATGAGATGTAAAACATCTCTTGAGCTGAGAGGCAAAACGCACATCATGAAGGACGGAAGAAAACAATTGATGAGGTTTTCAAAGTAGCGAGGAGAAATAGTTGCCATGATACCACAATGAGACACCTTAGGGATGGTGACTCGTAGATATATCCGCCTTAAGTGGCAAAAAGAATTACCTTTGATTCAGAGATCATTGAAACTCTTTAAACCAGCCTAAGGCAATTCTCGAGCGATCGTTTGGAGGGGGTCGGTAGAATGGCATACTCGGACTTGGATGATGTGGATTACCTTGTTGAAGACAACGTAATGGATGAATTTGCTTACCACCGGAAATGGAAGAGACCCATGGTAGAATGGCACATTGGCGGTGCAAGCTGGGAACAAAATGCAAATGCTGGGAATGATTCTGGTAACTGGGGAATAACCCAACAATAGAGAGTGAATTCACTGTTTGAAAAGGTCCTAGCATTGCCGAGGAAACTGAGAGCATCCCAGTTAGTGTTGATGATAACACCTAGCGCTTGTGTGTGCTCTCAAGAACTTGAGCATTTCCATATTCATCAGGGTTTACCAATCTCCGTGTCAAGGATCCTGGCAACACAACATACTACCATGATGAATAATGATGGATGATGCAGATGCAAAGGAAGATAACACCTTCTCAGATTTTACCTTAGCGAGGCTAAGGAAACAAAATCTGGATGATCGACCGAGAGACATTTGACACTCCGTTTCTAATGTTCTCCTTGATGTACTAGCGTATCCCATTCCTTGGAATGGTCTGGTATCTAGAACATCAAGTAAAGGTCGGACTTCGGAAAACACAAAAATCATAAGGCATAACTAGGGAGTAAATCCTACGAAGTCCTTATGGGGAGGTGGCCAACTTTCTCAATCAAGAGCCTACAATAATGGGTCTTCCGGCTAGATGTGTTGGCCACGACATCCATTTTACCGGGTTACAAGGAGACCAATATTATAGTTCTTGGGAAATTGTTCCAACCATCATATTTGCCTGAGATTCAGATCTGGTTGGTGTCAGGATATTCCAGACTCATCGAGTCTAGGAAGAAAAACGAAAGTTTGCAACACAAATCGACGAGATGACGTTGCGAGATTCTCGGGGAGTGAACTATGGTAGTAAGCTCCAAAACATGAGCTGGTTCTGCTACACACATGTGAACACGCTGTCTCAGACAAGCATGACCACGTGGTAGTCTTATAATAAAACACTACCGAGTTCAGGTGGGGGAACCATCAACGAGGATATCAAAATCCTTGCATAAGGCATGCTCTTAAGAAGGAACTTCTTCTCCTTGAACAAATCAATCAGTGGCTTGGTGTGCTCGGAACACATATGGAATGAAGGTTGCAAGTCTCCAAACCACAGAATACTTCGCACATATGCATGATCGATTTGGGATGATTCTAAAGGAAGCAACATTGTCTTTCTTGAATCCACGGCGGCAACTTGCATCAAATGCACATGAAGAATTAGAGGAAATCACTTCTTTTATCCGAACATATGCTTCATGAACTAACATGAAGAAATGCTTTCAAAATTTTCCAATACTAGCTTAATGTTCAACAAAATCATGGAGAGGGTAGTAGTGTTGCTGATGGGCTCAACAACAATTCTTCCAGGTTTCCATGAAGATGGAATTCCATAATCATGTGAACAAGTGATAGCATTGGTCAGACCCAGGGATATAATGGTGTATGCTCGAGGGATCAACCAAGAGTAAGACAACATTAGGAACATCGTTGGTTCTGATTCGGTTTGAGGATAGCCCACACTCAAATCAAAGTTTTGGTAAGAAAATAGATCCCATAGTTGACCATGAGGATCAATCAATGAAGATATCATCCTTCTTCAACACACACACACACAAGAAGATATCCCTTAACATGAACTAAGTCAGACAAGCTTTTATCTTCCAACTCCCCACGTTGTTGTTCAGCTTAACCAACTAGCTCAGGGGTACCCAACATAGATTCTTGGAGAAAGAGTGATTTATAAGAAAACCAACTTGGTCACGAACTCAACATAGCGGTCAGGTGACGACCTGGTGATACTTCTGAGAAGATATTCGGAAAATCACTATCCACCGATATGTTACTAAGATCGAGAACAATCTTGCTTTTCAGGGCAAGACGATATGATCATATAAGCAAGGATTGGCACTATCCTAACTCATTGATCGGAGAGTGCACCAGAGATAAGGACTAGGTAGCACAATCAACCTTAGGGTGACGATTCGATAATCAACATGCTAAGAATGAGGTTATTGTCCATTTAACTACCAAGCATCAAGGTTGCTAGGAGTATTGATTTCACACATCACGATTCACTTGTCGACATTCCGGTTATAACAACACAGGAACCAAGAAATGAATAATGATGGAGAGAAGTATCACTACACCAAGAATTCATAGGATGGTGTGCAATTCCCATGATAATCTTAATATAAAGATGGTAACACTCCAGGGTGGAACAGAACAAAAACTGGATTAGTATTTTGATCTGCGGAGTACAATTACTTTGACCCAATCCTGGAAATGGACAAGGTATTGGAGTTTGTTTTTCCTAGTTATTCCGGAATAGAATGGCTTGATGGACCACAAGAGTAATAGGCCTAGATAAACGAATGCACGCATACTCTTGACTATCAATTGATAGACGAGGGTCAGAATGCAACTAAAAAGAACAACTCAAAGGAACATATAATTTTCTGAGTTGTGGATGCATAGATTAGTATGTCGAGCGAGATCAACATTTCTTCCAGATAACCCATGCAGAGAGATAGGACTGGCAGAGTCACGATTTATGAATGGAGATCTCCTCAAGAGTACTCTAATTGTGATCTTTTGATCCAATAAACATCTGCCATAAGCGGTTCATAGTATTTGGAAGAAGGAAATACCACGGACCTCGAGGACTATCGCAAAGTTACTAATATCCTAAAGGAACTAGCAAACATTATCAACATGAAGTAAGTAGAGTGAATCTCGGGTTCAAGAACCCAGGAATAGAATACCTACTACTAAGTAGCATCACGGAATGCTTTCGATAATGACGGCCAGAATCATGACACTGGGACACAAATCATGGCTAGATTACTAGATGATCCCCTAGGACACCTAGGGTCATAATGATAATTCCAACATATATGTCGAGGCAATAGAATACCTCAACTCAGAAATTAGTGTGATTAGCCTGGCCCAAAGGAACATAAAAAACTGGAGGGAAAGGATTTGCAAGTGCATCAGATTGTTTAGAAACCTAGGATGACTCGGACAACATAATGGCTATAAATGCTCAAAAAGATTTGAGACATGCTACAAAAATGGTGGCATAACCACTCGAAAGCGCAATATCAAGGTTTCGAGATCAACAGTTAACATACAGAAGTCGTAGGAACTGAACTCAAGCTTAATCCAACAATCTTATAAGTCTACGGATTAGTAACACGTGATCCTGATAGAAAGAAGAGAAAGCCTAGTTCCTTAACACCGTAGGAAAGATAAGATGACTCAGATTAGAAGGGCATAAGGTATAAGGAGTAAAAAGAGCCTTATGTTCCATCCCACAATCAATTCCCTTATATAACTAAAGAATTTCTAGACTCAACTTTGACCAGTTTGGCTTGGTAATCCTACAGGCAGTCAGGCTCTGATACCAAACGCTGTCAGGACCCCGACTCAATGCCACATCGATCTAGCATGTAACACCTGATATCACTTTGCAGCCTCACGCACGGTATTCCCACGGGTGTCGCCTTACCTTTGCCCGGGACCGTTTGCGCCTTTTGGCACACGTATTTGATAGTGTCGCTAGCATCCATATGATAAGGAGCCCGGGCTGACATGGCTAGTCGTAAACCCAAAGTGGCACAAACCTACAGGGACAGGCATCCATGACCCAGCATCGACGGTGTCAGTCATCAGCAAGTGAATCCAAGCTGTAGCACTGGGCTAGCAGGACTCCGGTGAACCGAGCTGTAGCGGGCTAACAGGACTCTGGTATTCATTGCGGGACATTTCCCCGAAGGGACAGACACAGGAACGAAGAAGGACACATGCCGGCCAGCCTAAGTGTTCCGGAGCAGTAGCAAGCTACCATGGCTCGGTGGAAACACTAGGAGACATTTCTGGTCAGAGAGGCTACTAAGGATAAACAACTAGATAGTCAGATCCCACACATACCAAGCATTTCAATAACATACACACAATATGCTCGATATGTGCAAATACAACATGGCATCACAACATGACTCTATAACTCAAGTATTTTATTCGATAGGCTTCGAGGAGCGAGATATTACAAACAGGGGTCTCATGACCCAACATTCAGAGCATACAAATCAAAGCACAAGCGGAAGCTATCATGTCTGAGTACAGACATCTATAAATGAAAAAGGCTGAGAAGCCTGACTATCTACCAGATCCTGCCGAGGGCACAAGATCGTAGCTGAGGTAACAAGCTAAACGTCGAAGTCCACGCGGAACTACTAGCGAGACCGAAATCTCTCTGCAAAAACATAAAATAGGCAAACGTGAGTACAAATGTACCCAGCAAGACTTACATCAGAACTAACTACATATGCTTCATTATCAACAAAGGGATGGTGGGGGTTTAACTGCAGCAAGCCAGCTTTGACTCGGTGGCTATCCTGAACTACGACTGCAAGTAACTCCTTTGAGGTGGCGCACACGAGTCCACATATTCACCATATCAATACACCACTATGGATCCGCTCCTGTCTCCCTACGAGAACGCCATCCATAGCACTCACGCTTATCTTGCGTATTTTAGGGTATCCACTTTCACTTGTCTATGAACTGATATAAGCAACCCAGAAGTCCTTTACCGCGGACACGGCTATTCGAATAGATGATGTTAACCCTGCAAGGGTGTACTTATTCATACATGTTTCCACCACTTAGCGTCTGCACATGAGATGTGCTCGGCAGACTTCAAGCGAAAGCCGACGTGGGTGTAGACCACGACCTACCTAAACACTCAAGTCTCTAGTCCAGGTTTATCGCATATTCGGGTTCCATCCATGAGGAGATCCGGCCGGAGTTTCGCTCACAGCCCCAAACGATGTGAACAGGGTTCCGTGACACCAAATGGGCGCCCGGTATACCCGGCCACGTGCCTACCGCATCACAGCCCACCCCTACGGTCAGCGCTGTCCACGGCCTCCAGCATACTACAAACACCAGAAACTACTTGCATCTCCTGGACAGAGGACAAGGGTGAATAAGAAGTCGAGCGGGGTCATATTTCAGGGCCCAATGCATGGTAGTAGCTGAATCATGGATCACAAACACAGAACTCAGTTCCTAAGGACGGCTTCAATGAGACAACCCACCATGTACTCCTACAAGGCCTCTCATCGTTACCTTTTACCAAATCGTGTTCACACACTTAGCTCACACACAGTAGGACATGTTCACACACCTCTGATTCATCCCCGATAAATCAGACCTGACTCAACTCTAAGCAATAGCAGGCATGACAAACAAACATGAATGAGTAGGCACAACAGGGCTCAAACAACTCCTACTCATACTAGTGGGTTTCATCTATTTACTGTGGCAATGACAGGTCATGCAGAGGATAAAGGGGTTCAGCTACCGCAGCAAGTAACAAATGACTCGTTGTTGTCCTAATGCAGTAAAAGAGAGCAGGGCGAGAGAGTAGGATTGTATCAGAATGAACAAGGGGGGTTTTGCTTGCCTGGCACTTCTGAAGATAACATTCAGTCTTCATCAGTGTCAACGATCACATCATCGGTACAGCGTCTACCGAGGGGGAACAACACCGGCAAACACAGAAGAAACACGATCAATGCAATGCACAATATGATGCATGCTATGACATGGCAATATGAATGTGTTTTGGGCTAATGCACCTAGCTATGATTTAAATGAAGTTGGTTTGAATACAAGATTCAAATTCAAACTCCATATATGGTTATTTAAATGCCCTTTATTTGTTTTGTCCAAAACAGAGGACAAACATTGTTCAAACATGCATGAAAATGGTACAGATGGATTCCTTGAATTTTTCTGATAATTTTTCATATATAATTTGTTTGATTTGGAGCTACGGTTGATTTTATATGATTTTTAGAAGTTTGGGGTATTTTCTGAAATTTCCTGAATTAAAATAAATCCAGAAAATCAATTATTGCGTCAGCCTGACGTCAGTGTGACATCAGCGGGTCAACGGGACACGGTCCGGGTCAAACCTGATAGTGGGTCCCGCGTGTCAGTGTAATTAGTTAAACTAAAATTAATTTAAACTAATCCTAAATAGTTAACAGGGCTGGGCCCCACCTGTCATTGACTCAGGAGAGTCAACCAGGGCCCACCCGTGGTCAAGGTCAACGTCGGCTACACCGGCGTTTAGCCGCCGGCGAGCCCGACGCGGCGGCGAGAGTGGTTTTGGCCACTCCGACGACCAGATGGGCCGCGGAGGGCATCTAGGTGGAGCTGGGGACGAGCCGAAGCTCTTGGTGGAGTTAGCTGGGGTCGGGGTGGCCGGAATCGGCGCCGGCGACGACCTAGGTGGCTGCCGGAGTTCGGCCGAGGTCGAACACGGCGCTGCGGTGCACTAGAGGGGAAACGGAAGGGCGCTGCGGGCTCCTGGGAGGGCGGCGAACTTGGTAACATGCTCGGGCGCAAGCTGGGGTGGCCCTGGCCACGACGGCGCCATGGCCGGCGGCGAGGAGCAATCGGCTCCGGTGAAAAGGGAGGCTAGAGTGCGGGAACGAGCGCGGGGAGGAGGGGGAATGGAAGAGGAGCTCACAGCGGATCCGGTAGAGGCAACGGCGAGGCCGGGGAGGGGCTGGAGCTTGCGAATCCTCGAAAGTTCGCCGGCGGCCGAAGGTTGGGGACGAGCTCCGGGAAGACGCTACAGGGCTCCTGCGGTCGAATGGGTTGGTGTGGAGGACGCAGAAGGCGATGGCGGTTCCGCTGGACTCATCGGAGAGGCACGGGGTGGACGGTGGCCGCGGTGGTGCTCGTCGGCGGCGGCGGGTGTGTTCGGTGGCTGCGTGCGAGAGAGCCAGAGGAGGAGAGGAGCTCGGGGAGAGAGTGAGAGGCCTGGGGGGCGCGTGGCTGTCTCAGGCGTCGCTAGAAGGGGCCAAGGAGGAAGCAGGAGGTCGCCAGGGGTGAGCGCGCGCGCGGGCGACACGCCTCTGTCCTTCT
>NC_041389.1:40350713-40359227 GCF_002162155.2 Triticum dicoccoides
GTAAGTGGCTGGAGGAGCTGGGCCGGGTAGGTTTCTCTCTCTCCTTCTTTTTTTCTCTTTTCTATTTTCTGCAATTGGTTTTGATTTGATTTAAAATATCAAATCATTTTTCTAAAACTTTCTGTAAAGTGTATGTGAGCTCAGGAACTAGTCCAAGGTCACAGGCAACTTACAAAAATATTTAAACTTTATTTCTTATATAATAGAAATAAATTCAACTCAAATATGTCATTGGTTTAAGTGAAAGGCCCAAAAATAAATAATTATGTGATTCCAAAAATATTGGTTTGAATTTTACCTCTTACCAATATTTTCACAGAGTAACAGGAACATTTCTTTGGACTCATTTGATGAGATTTAAATGTTGGTTATTTTTAGAGGTCTTCTGAGGCTTTTGAAAATTCCTCAATTCAAATTTCATTTGAATTAAAACATGATGCTCACATGAGGGTCTAGCCTAGTGCATAACAGGACCAGGGATGTGACAGCAACTATATAAAATTGGTTTTGAAAAAAGTTACACTGAGTAGTACTAAAGTTGCACAATACAGTAATAGACTTTCACAATATAACATCAAAGTTGATACCGATTTTTTGGAGCAACAATGCACAATCATACCTCACAATGATAAAAAATGAAACACAGAGCATACGAGCCGACAACTTTCGCTATACAAAAAGAGTTGGTTTGCTAGATAAGAACGGGACCACATGTGTTATTGCCTAGTATCATTAACTAAAATTCGACCAGAAGACAACCTAATGCGTTAAACATAATTCAGAAATTTGGATGATGAAATTTGTTTCTAGATGAGTAGTGACACACTTTATTAGGCCCAAAGCTAATCACCTCACAAAATGTGATGCATTTACACACACAAAAACCGAAGCAACTCCAGCGCAGCTCAAACGCATCTACAGGAGCCAAAAATGAAGATATCTAACACACCTATACACCAGCAACAGCCTAGCATGCCGACCAATTGTGCTCGACGGAGGTGACGACGGCAACTGCCACTTGACACGGGGCAAATGTATGATGGAATTTGGTCGTTTGGGTTCAGGTTGGGCGACTGAATTGCACCAGGTGCGGTCGGGCCGCGACTTCGGGACGCTGGGTGGCGGCGGACGCGCACCTAGCCGAGGCGCCGGCCATCTGGTTTTGGCTCGCTGCCATGGATGGTTATGTTGGGAAACATAGCAGAAATTCAAAATTTTCCTACGTGTCACCAAGATCTATCTATGAAGAAACCAACAACGAGGGGAAGGAGAGTGCATGTACATACCCTTGTAGATGGCTAAGCGGAAGCGTTCAAGAGAACGGGGTTGAAGGAGTTGTACTCGTCGTGATCCAAATCACCGGAGATCCTAGTGTCGAACGGACGGCACCTCCGCGTTCAACACACGTACAGCCCGGTGACGTCTCCCATGCCTTGATCCAGCAAGGAGAGAGGGAGAGGTTGAGGAAGACTCCATCCAGTAGCAGCACAACGGCGTGGTGGTGATGAAGGAGCGTGGCAATCCTGCAGGGCTTCGCCAAGCACCGCGGGAGAGGAGGAGTACTTCGGAGAGGGGAGGGCTGCGCCAGAACTTGTGGTGCGGCTGCCCTCCCACCCCCCACATATATATAGGGGCAAGGGAGAGGGGGGCCGGCCCCCTCAGATCCAATCTGAGGAGGGGGCGGCGGCCAAGGGGGGGAGGAGTGCCTCCCAAGTCAAGTGGAGGCCCTCCCCCTTAGGGTTTTCCCCTTCCCATGCGCATGGGCCTTGGGGGGGCTGGTGCACCTGGCCCATTAAGGCTAGGGTGCCCCCCTACAGCCCATGCTGCTGTATTGGACGTGGTGGAACAATTTCCGGACCTCCGGACCCCTCCGGAATCCTCTGGAACCTTCTTGGAAGCTTCCCGGTACAATACCGAAAAAACCCGAACTTTTCCTGGAACCTGAATAACAACTTTCCATATATAAATCTTTACCTCCGGACCATTCCGGAACTCCTCGTGACATCCGTGATCTCATCCGGGACTCCGAACAACATTCAGCAACCACATACAAACTTCCTTTATAACCCTAGCATCATCGAACCTTAAGTGTGTAGACCCTACGGGTTCGGGAGACATGTAGACATGACCGAGACGTTCTCCGGTCAATAACCAACATCGGGATCTGGATACCCATGTTGGCTCCCACATGTTCCACGATGATCTCATCGGATGAACCACGATGTCAAGGACTCAATCAATCCCGTATACAATTCCCTTTGTCTAACGGTATTGTACTTGCCCGAGATTCGATCGTCGATATGCCGATACCTTGTTCAATCTCGTTACCGACAAGTCTCTTTACTCGTTTCGTAACACATCATCCCGCGATCAACTCTTTGATCACATTGTGCACATTATGATGATGTCCTACCGAGTGGCCCAGAGATACCTCTCCGTCACACGGAGTGACAAATCCCAGTCTCGATTCGTGCCAACCCAACAGACACTTTTGAAGATACCTGTAGTGCACCTTTATAGCCACCCAGTTACGTTATGACGTTTGGTACACCCAAAGCATTCCTACGGTATCCAGGAGTTGCAAAATCTCATGGTCTAAGGAAAAGATACTTGACATTAGAAAAGCATTAGCATACGAACTACACGATCTCTGTGCTAGGCTTAGGATTGGGTCTTGTCCATCACATCATTCTCCCAATGATGTGATCCCGTTATCAATGACATCCAATGTCCATGGTCAGGAAACCGTAACCATCTATTGATCAACGAGCTAGTCAACTAGAGGCTTACTAGGGACATGGTGTTGTCTATGTATCCACACATGTATCTGAGTTTCCTATCAATACAATTATAGCATGGATAATAAACGATTATCATGAACAAGGAAATATAATAATAACTAATTTATTATTGTCTCTAGGGCATATTTCCAACAGTCTCCCACTTGCACTAGAGTCAATAATCTAGTTCACATCGCCATGTGATTAACACTCACAGGTCACATCGCCATGTGACCAACATCCAAAGAGTTTACTAGTGTCACTAAACTAGTTCACATCATCATGTGATTAAGACTCAATGAGTTCTGGGGTTTGATCATGTTTTGCTTGTGAGAGAAGTTTTAGTCAACGGGTCTGCAACATTTAGATCCGTATGTACTTCGCAAATCTCTAGGTTATATTTTATATGCTGCTTCCATGCTCCACTTGGAGCTTTTCCAAATGGTCGCTCCACTATACGTATCCGGTTTGCTACTCGGAGTCATTCGGATAGGTGTTAAAGCTTGCATCGTCGTAACCCTTTACGCCGAACTCTTTATCACCTCCATAATCAAGAAACAAATCCTTATTCCTCTAAGGATAATTTTGACCGCTATCTGGTGATCCACTCCTTGATCACCTTTGTACCCTCTTGCCAGACATGTGGCAAGGCACACATCAGGTGCGGTACTTAGCATAGCATACTGTAGAGCCTACGTCTAAAGCATAGGGGACGACCTTCGTCCTTTCTCTCTTTTCTGTCGTGGTCGAGCTTTAAGTCTTAACTTCATACCTTAGAACTCAGCCAAGAACTCCTTCTTTGAATGATCCATCTTGAACACCTTCAAGATCATGTCAAGGTATGTGCTCATTTTGAAAGTACCATTAAGCGTTTTGATCCATCCTCATAGATCTTGATGCTCAATGTTCAAGTAGCTTAATCCAGGTTTTCCCTTGAAAAGCACTTTTCAAATAACCCTATATGCTTTCCAGAAATTTTACATCTTTTCTGATCAACAACATATACTCATCAGAAATTCTATTGTGCTCCCACTCACTTCTTTGGAAATACAAGTTTTTCGTAAACTTTGTATAAACTCAAAATTTTTTGATCATCTCATCAAAGCGTACATTCCAACTCCGAGATGCTTACTCCAGTCCTTAGAAGGATCGCTGGTTCTAGCATACGTTTTAGCATCCTTAGGATCGACAAAACCTTTCTGATTGTATCACATACAACCTTTACTTACAAAAACTGGTAAGGAAACTCGTTTTGACATCCATCTGCCAGATTTCATAAATGCAGCTAATGCTAACATGATTCGGACGGACTCAAGCATCGCTACGGATGGGAAAATCAGATCGTAGTCAACTCCTTGAACTTGTGAAAAACTCTTCGCCACAAGTCGAGCTTCATAGATGGTGACATTACCGTCCACGTCCGTCTTCTTCTTAAAGATCCATTTATCTCAATGGCTTGCCGATCATCGGGCAAGTCCACCAAAGTCCATGCTTTTGTTATGATACATGGATCCTATCTCGGATTTCATGGCTTCTAACCATTTGTCGGAATATGGGCCCACCATCGCTTCTCCATAGCTCGTAGGTTCATTGTTTTCTAGCAACATGACCTTCAAGACAGGATCACCGTACCACTCCGAAGCAGTACACATCCTTGTCGTCCTACGAGGTACGGTAGTGACTTGATCTGAAGCTTCATGATCACTATCATAAGCTTCCACTTCAATTGGTGTAGGTGCCACAGGAACAACTTCATGTGCCCCGCTACACACTGGTTGAAGTGATGGTTCAATAACCTCATCAAGTCTCCACCATCCTCCCACTCAATTCTTTCGAGAGAAACTTTTCCTCGAGAAAGGACCCGTTTCTAGAAACAATCACTTTTGCTTCCGGATCTGAATTAGGAGGTATACCCAACCATTTTGGGTATCCTATGAAGATGCATTTATCCGTTTTGGGTTCGAGCTTATCACGATGAAACTTTTTCACATAAGCGTCGCAGCCCCAAACTTTCAAGAAATGACAACTTAGGTTTCTCCAAACCATAGTTCTCACAGTGTCATCTCAACGGAATTACGTGGTGCCCTATTAAAGTGAGTGCGGTTGTCTCTAATGCCTAACCCATGAATGATAGTGGTAATTCGATTAGAGACATCATGGTACGCACCATATCCAATAGGATGCAACTATGATGTTCGGACACCCCATCACACTATGGTGTTCCAGGCGGTATTAATTGTGAAACAATTTCCACAATGTCTTAATTGCGTGCCAAAGCTTGTAACTCAGATACTCATCTCTATGATCATATCATAGACATTTTATCCTCTTGTCACAATTATCTTCAACTTCACTCTGAAATTACTTGAACCATTCAATAATTCAGACTTGTGTTTCATCAAGTAAATATACTCAACATCTACTCGAATCATCTGTGAAGTAAGAACATAACGATATTCACTGCATGCCTCAGCACTCATTGGACCACACATATCAAAATGTGTTACTTCCAACAAGTTGCTATCTTGTTCCATCTTACTGAAAACGAGGCGTTTTCAGTCATCTTGCCCATGTGGTATGATTTGCATATCTCAAGTGATTCAAAATCAAGTGAGTCCAAACGATCCATCTGCATGGAGTTTCTTCATGCGTATACACCAATAGACATGGTTCGCATGTCTCAAACTTTTCAAAAATGAGTGAGTCCAAAGATCCATCAAGATGGAGCTTCTTCATGCGTTTTATACCAATATGACTTACATGGCAGTGCCACAAGTAGGTGGTACTATCATTACTATCTTATATCTTTTGGCATGAAAATGTGTATCACTACGATCGAGATTCAATAAACCATTCCTTTAGGTGCAAGACCATTGAAGGTATTATTCAAATAAACAGAGTAACCATTATTCTCCTTAAATGAATAACCGTATTGCGATAGACATAATCCAATCATGTCTATGCTCAACGCAAACACCAAATGACAATTATTCAGGTTTAATACTAATCTTGATGGTAGAGGGAGCGTGCGATGTTTGATCACATCAAACTTGGAAATACTTCCAACACATATCGTCAGCTCACCTTTAGCTAGTCTCCGTTTATTCCGTAGCTCTTTTATTTCGAGTTACTAACACTTAGCAACCCAACCCGTATCTAATACCCTGGTGCTACTAGGAGTACTAGTAAAGTACACATTAACATAATGTATATCCAATATACTTCTATCGACCTTGCCAGCCTTCTCATCTACCAAGTATCTAGGGTAATTCCGCTCTAGTGACTATTCCCCTTATCACAGAAGCACTTAGTCTCGGGTTTGGGTTCAACCTTGGGTTTCTTCACTGGAGCAGCAGCTGATTTGCCGTTTCATGAAGTATCCCTTCTTGCCCTTGCCCTTCTTGAAACTAGTGGTTTCACCAACCATCAACAATTGATGCTCCTTCTTGATTTCTACTTTCGCGGTGTCAAACATCGCGAATACCTCAAGGATCATCATATCTATCCCTGATATGTTATAGTTCATCACAAAGCTCTATCAGCTTGGTGGAAATGACTTTGGAAAAACATCACTATCTCATCTGGAAGATCAACTCCCACTCGATTCAAGTGATTGTTGCACTCAGACAATTTGAGCACAAGCTCAACGATTGAGCTTTTCTCCCATAGTTTGCAGGCTAAGAAAATCGTCGGAGGTCTTATACCTCTTGACGTGGGCACGAGCCTGAAATCCCAATTTCAGCCCTCGAAACATCTCATATGTTCCGCGACGTTTCAAAAACGTCTTTGGTGCCTCAACTCTAAACCGTTTAACTGAACTATCACGTAGTTATCAAAACGTGTATGTCCGATGTTCGCAACATCCACAAACGACGTTTGGGGTTCAGCACACTGAGCGGTGCATTAAGGACATAAGCTTTCTACTGTCTGCATAATTGCTACTGTCAACTTTCAACTATATTTTTCTCTAGGAACATATCTAAACAGTGGAACTAAAGCGCGAGCTTACGACATAATTTGCAAAGATCTTTTGACTATGTTCAGGATAATTAAGTTCATCTTATGAACTCCCACTCAAATAGACATCCCTCTATTCATCTAAGTGATTACATGATCCGAGTCAACTAGGCCGTGTCCGATCATCACGTGAGACGGACTAGTCATCATCGGTGAACATCTTCATGTTGGTCATATCTACTATACGACTCATGCTCGACCTTTCGGTCTCTTGTGTTCTGAGGCCACGTCTGTACATGCTAGGCTCGTCAAGTTAACCTAAGTGTTTCGCGTGTGTAAATCTGACTTACACCCGTTGTATGTGAACGTAAGAATCTATCACACCCAATCATCACGTGGTGCTTCGAAACGATGAGCTTTCGCAACGGTGCACAGTTAGGGGGAACACTTTCTTGAAATTTTAATGAGGGATCATCTTATTTACTACCGTTGTTCTAAGCAAATAAGATGCATAAACATGATAAACATCACATGCAATCAAATAGTGACATGATATGGCCAATATCATATTGCTCCTTTTGATCTCCATCTTCGGGGCTCCATGATCATCATCGTCACCGGATGACACCATGATCTCCATCATCATGATCTCCATCATCGTGTCTCCATCAAGTTGTCTCACCAACTTATTACTTCTACTACTATGGCTACCGGTTAGCAATAAAGTAAAGTAATTACATGGCGTTGTTCAATGACACGCAGGTCATACAATAAATAAAGACAACTCCTATGGCTCCTTCCGGTTGTCATACTCATCGACATGCAAGTCGTGAATCCTATTACAAGAACATGATCAATCTCATACATCACATATCATTCATCACATTCTTCTTGGCCATATCACATCACATAGCATACCCTGCAAAAACAAGTTAGACGTCCTCTAATTGTTGTTTGCATGTTTTACGTGGCTGCTATGGGTTTCTAGCAAGAACGTTTCTTACCTACGCAAAACCACAACGTGATATGCCAATTGCTATTTACCCTTCATAAGCACCCTTTTCATCGAATCCGTTCCGACTAAAGTGGGAGAGACTGGCGCCCGCTAGCCACCTTATGCACAAAGTGCATGTCAGTCGGTGGAACCTGTCTCACGTAAGAGTACGTGTAAGGTCGGTCCGGGCCGCTTCATCCCACAATACCGTCGAAACAAGATTGGACTAGTAACGGTAAGCATATTGAACAAAATCAACGCCCATAACTACTTTGTGTTCTACTCGTGCAAAGAATCTACGCAATAGACCTAGCTCATGATGCCACTGTTGGGGAACGTAGCAGAAATTCAAAATTTTCCTACGTGTCACCAAGATCTTTCTATGGAGAAACCAACAACGAGGGGAAGGAGAGTGCATCTACATACCCTTGTAGATCGCTAACCGGAAGCGTTCAAGAGAACGGGGTTGAAGGAGTTGTACTCGTCGTGATCCAAATCACCGGAGATCCTAGTGCCGAACGGACGGCACCTCGGCGTTCAACACATGTACAGCCCGATGACGTCTCCCATGCCTTGATCCAGCAAGGAGAGAGGGAGAGGTTGAGGAAGACTCCATCCAATAGCAGCACAACGGCGTGGTGGTGATGAAGGAGCGTGGCAATCCTGCAGGGCTTCGCCAAGCACCGCGGGAGAGGAGGAGTACTTGGGAGAGGGGAGGGCTGCGCCGGAACTTGTGGTGCGGCTACCCTCCCACCCCCCCCCCCACATATATATAGGGGCAAG
>NC_041389.1:40359608-40380581 GCF_002162155.2 Triticum dicoccoides
GCTGGTGCACCTGGCCCATTAAGGCTAGGGCGCCCCCTACAGCCCATGCTGCTGTATTGGACATGGTGGAACAATTTCCGGACCTCCGGACCCCTCCGGAATCCTTCGGAACCTTCTTGGAAGCTTCCCGGTACAATACCGGAAAAACCCGAACTTTTCCCGGAACCCGAACAACAACTTTCCATATATAAATCTTTACCTCCGGACCATTCCGGAACTCCTCGTGACGTCTGGGATCTCATCCGGGACTCCGAACAACATTCAGCAACCACATACAAACTTCCTTTATAACCCTAGCGTCATCGAACCTTAAGTGTGTAGACCCTACGGGTTCGGGAGACATGTAGACATGACCGAGACGTTCTCCGGTCAATAACCAACATCGGGATCTGGATACCCATGTTGGCTCCCACATGTTCCACGATGATCTCATCGGATGAACCACGATGTCAAGGACTCAATCAATCCCGTATACAATTCCCTTTGTCTAACGGTATTGTACTTGCCCGAGATTCGATCGTCGATATGCCGATACCTTGTTCAATCTCGTTACCGACAAGTCTCTTTACTCGTTTCGTAACACATCATCCCGCGATCAACTCTTTGATCACATTGTGCACATTATGATGATGTCCTACCGAGTGGGCCCAGAGATACCTCTCCGTCACACGGAGTGACAAATCCCAGTCTCGATTCGTGCCAACCCAACAGACACTTTTGAAGATACCTGTAGTGCACCTTTATAGCCACCCAGTTACGTTGTGACATTTGGTACACCCAAAGCATTCCTACGCTATCCGGGAGTTGCAAAATCTCATAGTCTAAGGAAAAGATACTTGACATTAGAAAAGCTTTAGCATACGAACTACACGATCTCTGTGCTAGGCTTAGGATTGGGTCTTGTCCATCACATCATTCTCCCAATGATGTGATCCCGTTATCAATGACATCCAATGTCCATGGTCAGGAAACCGTAACCATCTATTGATCAACGAGCTAGTCAACTAGAGGCTTACTAGGGACATGGTGTTGTCTATGTATCCACACATGTATCTGAGTTTCCTATCAATACAATTATAGCATGGATAATAAACGATTATCATGAACAAGGAAATATAATAATAACTAATTTATTATTGTCTCTAGGGCATATTTCCAACAGGTTACAGTGGCATCGGCCTGTAGCTGAAGGAGGCCACAACCTTTAGATGGGTCGCATGGCAGCGCAAAGTGTGCAGGCAAAGAGGAGGAGCCAGCCAGCAGCGTAGGGAACCGGGAGAGCAGGCCCTGCCGGGCACAACGCGCATCTCCAGGAGGACATGGACGGCCAGACGCATGATGAGCGTGGCGCGCCTCGTTGGGAGGTGGCTGGAGGAGCGCGTCGGCGTTCACGTAGCCGATATGAGGAGCGGGGCGGCGTTCGCGCTGCCCGGAGGAGGAGCACGGCGGAGAAGCGACGAACAAGGCGGCGGCTGCGTCGCGGGGGAGGAGGTTCTAGGCGGCAGTGGGACATGAGTCGAGGGGATAAGGTAAGTGACGTGCCCAGCTGCGTAGACTTCACCGACCAGGTAAGGCCAACTCCACCGCGCGACCCCAAACAGACGTCCGTTTTGTCCGGATTCTGTCCGTTTGGGTAGGGGTTTGGAGTCGTGTCCGGGCCTGTTCTGGGATGCGGTGGCCGTGCGCCCAGCGCGCGGCCGCATCCATTTGCCCCATCCTGTCCGCGTATATTTCTTTGCAAGTCCTCAAACTTTTTTTATCATTCATTTTTGGTACATGACAATACATCATCACATTTTGACTAGTAAAGCAAGGCCAAAGAAAACAAGAACCACAAGAATACATTTGAGAAGATACCCAACTTCCATAACTACTCCCTTGAGTTGGGTTAGCGCCTTCTCAATGCACTCATTGTTGATCTGTGGAGGAGGCATGATGTTGCCCCCTCCTTTCTTCTTCAAGCCAGAAGTCAAGTTGCTTCCTCACACATAGTATCTGCCTTGTTGCTTCTTCGCACGTAGTATCGTGCCTAGACTCTAATCTAGCAACAAATGCACTAGTCTCATCTAAAACCTCTAGGCTAGCTAAAAGTGCACGAACATGCACTACATTTTTCTCTATCAACATATCGATGTACTCTTCTTCCCAATACCAAAACTTGCATCCGGTCTACACAAAAAAACTTAAAGTTAGCACCACTAGTCTAATCCAAGACCACAAACCGAAGCTAAAAGAGCACATACCCCATCGTTTAAGCACTTGATGAACACCCATCCAGGATGCTCCGGCGTTGTAGACACGCGGCGCATGACCACCCTTGGGCAGTGGTCGCACTTGATGAAGGGCAACGGTGCGCCGATGAGCTTTTGGGCAAGCACCGAGCCCGGCCGGCCGCCATTCGCGTATCTGCCGGCGGACCACCGACGGTGCAGATCCGAGCGGCTAGAGGACGAGCCACTGCCTGCATGTGGCCTTGCGGCCCTGCCAGGGCCTTCCGGGAAGGTGCCCGGCCAGTCCATGGCGCGGCCTGGCCTCCCACAGCCGGACGAGCTCAAGACCGACCGGATCCGCCCCAAATCCGGCCGGTGGGTGCGCAAACAAGGTGGCCGTGCTTGGATAGCTCGGCGGCGACGAGAGGAATGGTTGGGCAAGCGCGCGTCCAAGTTGCACGGCTGCAATGGCAGCGGGCGGCCGGCGGCGGCGAGGGGAGAGAGGGGAAGAGTGGGGAAGAGTGGAGTGGATGCGGCCGGAGGGAGGGAGGGGGGCGGATAGAAAAATGCCCGTCATGTGCCACCGACGGGCGGGCCAGGGGAGGACATGCGCAGACGACCCGTGCGTCTGCGTGGTGTCCGTTTCACCCCAAAAGCAGCGCAAACTTGGGCCGCGGATGGGTCGAACGCGGACACAAAATGGACAAAAGTCCGTTTGCGCCCGCACGCTGGGCCACCTCCTTTGTCCCTTTTACCCCAAACGGACGGGGGCGGACAGGATAGGGTCACGCAGTGGAGTTGGCCTAACACCTGGCACTAGGGGCCGCACAATACAAACGCATCAAGCGGTCGTCACGCGGCCGCTCGGTTCGCCCAAATCGTGCGCGTGCACTATGAAGTATTTAGGTTAATTAAAACACTTTAAATAAATTAAAATAATTAGTTAGACTAATGTCTCCCTGACAGATGGGGTCCACCCCCTAATTAACCCAGTTAATTAAATTAATTCACTGTTAGTTTAAACAGAGACTGACATGTGGGTCCCACTGGACCCACATGTCAGGTGTGACACTAGACAGCCGTTGTTGCCTTGCTGATGTCAGCATGGCATCATGCTGACGTCATAAATCATTTCTGCTAATAAAATTAATTCCAAAAAATCAAATAAACTTTGAAAATTAATAACTTTTAAACCGTAGCTCAGATCGAAAAGGTTAAAACATGAAAGTTGTTCAGAACAACAAGACAAGTCTAATCGTGTCGTCTGTTTCTATGCCGAAACCTCCTATGTAGAAGAACACATAACTCCGAGCCCGATTCCGATATAGCAATAGTGCACACACTCTGATTAGTAAATCCCGCACTAACCCCTAAAATAACTAAAATGCCCTAGATGTATCTTTAGACAACCCTGCACTGCATCGTAGTCATAGCATGCCCAGAATTGCATTGTTGGTGTGTATTTACTTGTTTCCTCCCCCTCTTCTCTCTCGGTAGACACCGACATTGACGTAGTTCCCGAGGTCGACGCTGCTCAGGAGCCAGACGATGCAGCTGACGACCTTGCCCTTCCCGTCGAGCAGACAGGCAAGCACCCCCATTTTGAGCATTCCGATGTCGCCCACTCTTTTCTCTCTTATGCTTGCATTAGATGTTACTGTTGCTGTTACTATCCTATATCTGTTGCATAGCCTGTTTAATTGTAGCCTACTGTTGATACCTGCCTGTGATCCTAAACTGTTTAAATAGGATGGGTAGAGCCTTATCAGAGACCCACTTGTCCCGACTGCCCCGCTGGATTCTCAGAAGACCCGTTCAACGGGATCGAAGATCAGACCCGGGCACCGCACGTCACTTCCCCCTAAAGTTGCTCGACACTACTGGGTTATTATCACGTGCCGAGGGTGACACCTCATTAGCACGTTTGATGTTAACCTTGTAGGTTAGTTACTCGATCATGGTAAATGAGGGTGATTTCCTCCTACACCACCCCCGATACCGACATCGTCATGCAACACTTCAAGTGTGGACCTCGAGGGTGGTTCCTCCTTCGTTCACCTTGACGACAACATTAGGTGGAATTCCGGCGAGGGTGATACCTCAGGGTTCCCCCTTAGTGTTAGACACACGGTTACCTTGAATACTATGACCTGACACTGATACATGATACTAAAGACGGGTCGGCCCTGAGGGGTACCTGCGCGAGCATGAATGCGAAGTGATGTGGAGACGAGTTGACCTGAGAGGTGCCCGCGAGATAATTACGAGGCGTGGCCGGGCATTCTTAGCCCTTGCCGCAAGTCCTCGAGACGGGGCGATGGGGTCACATCGATCGTGAGTCTCTGCTCGTTTCCGCGTGCTCCTAATCCAGTAACAGTATGGATATTTGATCCGAGGGGCCTCTGGCCTGATAGCACTAACCATCATGTGGGCATAGTATGGGCGTTCTGCGTCGTATACATCAGCCAGAGCTTAATTGACGTCCGCGAGGAGCGGCGCGCTGGATTGGACTGGGAACGCAACCGCACTTGTATAAGGGGTTGCTAGGTCTGCTTCTGGCCGCGTTCGCAATGCACAGGAGTCCCTGGGGCGAAGGCCCAAGACCCCTGGGCGCATAGGTTAGTCCGGCGTGCTGACCTCTCATTAAGTATTTGGTCGGGTTGCGGCGTATTGTTTGGCCGAGGCCGGGCATGACCCAGAAAAGTGTGTCCGGCCGGAGTTAAGCAAGCGTGGTGGGTAAGTTGGTGCACCCCTGCAGGGAAGAAAACATCTATCGATAGCCTGTCCTACGGTAACGGACACTTGGAGTTGTATCCTGATCGATACAACTAGAACATGGTGACTTGACATGATAACTGGATAATGCGGCTCTGGGATTGCTTTCTCACAGGGAGTCGAGGAAGGATCTTAGGACGAGGTTGATGATACCATTACTACTACTTTACTTTATGCTGCTCTGTTCTCTCCTATTGTTGCAAGACCGATGAAGATGCTGAAGATGCTAGTCTTCGATAGGACTAGGCTTTCCCCTCTATTCTGGCATTTCTGCAGCCCAGTCCACATATACAGCCCTTCCTTGAAAATGTTGCATATGTAGTGTAGATCCTTGCTTGCTAAGTACTTCGGATGAGTACTCACGTTTGCTTTACTTTCTTTTTCCCCCATATCCATTTGACGTCGCCAGATGACGGAGCCCCTGAGACTGCCGCCCCTGTTGATGACTACGGCTACTACTACTACCCTCCCGACGAGTACTACTACGAGGAGCTGACAAACGACGAGGAGTAGGATCGGAGGGTCCAGGGCAGGAGGCCTACGCCTTTCGATCGTAGTTTTTTTATTTTACCCCTGCCTTTCAAAAGGCCTATCTGTAACTCTGTTATATCTGTACCCAAATATCTAACGCTTCCGCTCATGCTTGTTTGACATCGAGCTTATGTATTCGAGCCCTCGAGGCGCGCCCTGGCTTGTAATATAAAGCTTGTATGACTTTATTTATGTTTTAGAGTTGTGTTGTGATATCTTCAAATGAGTCCTTAGGCTTGATCGTGTGCATTTGCGTGTATGGTTAGTGCACGATTAAGCCGGGGGCGTCACAAACAATTCCACAACAATTTTTTTAATACACATCAACCATTTTCTAACAACACATTGAACATTTTTTAATACATGTTGTCATTTTTTTAATGCATGGCGAACATTTTTCAAAAACACATTGAAATTTTTTTAATACATATGAAACATTTTCCAAAAACATGATGAACATTTTTTCAAGTGTGCTGACACTTTAAGTTTATTACGGCAATGGTAATTTTATCTTACATTTCTTTTTTCAAATGGGAAAAAAATAAAACCAACAACAAAAATAAACATGAACTTGGAAAAAATAAAAAGAAAACCGAAAGAAAATGAACGTCGGCAAAATCGCTTGAACCCATAAAAAAAGTAAAATCCTTAAAATGTTTATAGAATGTCAAGAAAACGTTTATGTAATTCAAAAAAATGTGTCACACATACTTAAAAATGTAAAATGTAAAGGCCACTAGATCAAAAAAAAATTAACTTTCACTCTTCCAAGAATAAAAAAAATCTCACATATAAATGAATCAAGTTTGTTTATAGTTCCAAAGTTTGGTGAAACAGGCAACTCATATGAGCCGTGAAAAAAAATTGAATTCAAACATTTTTTATCAGAATCTAAAAATGCTACCCTGGCTCTACACATTTTTCAAAAACATATTACAATTTTTAATACATATGAAACATTTTCCAAAACATGTTAAACATTTAGGACAAGCATTTCTAGGCATTTAATGATTATAATTCAATTTTAAACTGCAAGTGCATGAAAAAGTTGGCAAAATTAGTTTGGAAAATCATATTTATGTTAGTGAGTCTATGTCTTGGCCTTATCAAAGAAAACAAAATGAATTCCAAACATGAGGGTGCCAAGACTCGACCCCGAACATGAAGTTTATTGGATTTTTTAATGTCAAAAAATACAAACAAAGTCCAAAAATCATGAAACTTGGTGTGATGCCCTCATAAGACACCTGGAGGCCATGGTTAATTTTGAGAAGGTTTCACAATACTTGTGACGTACGCTGCTTAGAAACCTGATGATCTTCGAGGAAGAATCTAAATTTCGAGAGGGAACGGGTCTGGTTTGATGGCGAAGTGACCACCGCTTCATCTGTTGGCCTTGATTTTTTTTTCTACAATCAACATACACCATTACATGATCCATGTCAAAATTTGGCATTTTTCGGTGTCCGTTTGCTATATTTAAGTCATTTAGTGCATTTTCGAGGCATTTAATGAATATAATTCAATTTTAAACTGCAAGTGCATGAAAAAGTTGGCAAAATTAGTTTGGAAGATCATATTTATGTTAGCGAGTCTATGTCTTGGACTTATCAAAGAAAAGAAAAGGAATTCCAAACATGAGGGTGCCAAGACTCGACCCCGAACATGAAGTTTATTTGATTTTTTAATTTTGAAAAATACAAACGAAGTCCGAAAATCTTGAAACTTGGTGTGATGCCCTCATATGACACTTGGAGGCCGTGGTAAAATTGTGAGAAGGTTTCACAAAACTTGTGACGTACGCTGCTTAGAAACCAGATGACCTTGATTTTTTTTCCTGCACTCAACATGCACCATTACATGTTCCATTTAAAAAAAATGGCATTGTAATTAATCTTGAAAACAACATTCATTGCCCAAATGATCTTTGTAAAAACATTCCCTTATTAATCTTTCTCTCCTCAATTGTATCAGGTCACGGTCAATTTGATGAATAATATGGGCAGCACGAAGTGTGTTCCCGCACCGGTGAGAACACGATCCGTATTACTGACTACATGGTTGTCCATTCCCCCACAGTATGATAGTAGCGTGGTCGAGCCACCCAAACAGTGGTGTACACACATCATCGCCATGGACAATGACCCCTATACCATGAGAAGCTGAGACCGAAGGACGGGACACATCTTTTTTGTCGAGAAATGAGGGCACCGCTATAGGTCTGCAACGGATGTAAAGTGACCACGGCCATTTTGGCACATGACATAGCTCAGATTCCCAAATGGTCAAAATTTAGGCAACATACGTGCATCGATAGGGAAGAGTCATGGAGAGCTAAAACTTCTCAAGATACTATCAAATTGGACGTGCGTTGCACGTGCGCGATTGCTAGTCCTCTTAGATGAATGAGTTTGAAAGCAACATATAGTTCAAGTTTTTAGAATCAGTTTGAAATTAAGAAAAACATCATGGCATTATAAAAGGACCCCATGACAGTTTTCATATTTTTGGGAGCACATTCAAGTTTTACAAAATTGTAAAACCAAAAAGATGCATGTAAAAGGTTCAAAATGTACTAAGCAAACGCTTATTTTTTTTAATATATATTATGTGTATGAGTTCAAAACTTACAGGAGTACTTAAGTATGACTTTTTCTTACATTTAGAAATTCATTTAATGTCTATATGTTTAAAAATATATAGATATACTTGAAAAGTAAAACTCATGTATTACGCTGAAAAATGTTCGCATATTTAAAAAGTTTTTTCATATATACCCATAAAATGTGCGCAGATCTTAATAAAAAAATAGAAACATAAATGGAAAATTCAAAAGTTAAAAGAAAGAGAAAAAAAACAGAAAACGAAAAAGTCTGGACTCGTTCAATGCATTAAAGCAGAGCAGGTAGGGTGCCTTGCCAATCCCTTTCTTCTGATTGGTCCATCTCACGCTCACGCGGATCGCACATCGCTACCGTCCACTCCAGACAGATCCAACGGTTGGGAACCGAACCCCCTTCTCATCTTCTTTCCTCCCCACCACCTCCGAGCCGCCCACTCCCAGCCGCTTGTTTTTTTTTTGGACGCCGCAAACTGCCACACGTGTGGGCGTTAAGGAATCTGCCCACACGTTTTGTGTGGTGCCTAAGAGGACCAGCCCACACGTCTGTGTGTGGGCAAAACAACTAGCGCCCACACGCCTCTTTTTTTCTCCCAGTCCCTCTTACACGCGTGCGTGTGGGCGAAATAGATAACGCCCACACGCCCGGTACGTCAGGCCTCATACCTCGTGGTCCCGCACGCCCCACGTGACACTTTACCGCGTGCCCCGCAGTTGCCATGGGCCGGACCCTCGTCCATGTTCGTTTAAGTGCAGTTTCCATGTCGCTGAACTACGGTTGCCATGTCGGACAACTACAGTTGCCATGTTTGCTCAACTGCAGTTGCCATCTTAGGTCAAAGTTCCAGATTGCCATTTTTGGACAACTACAGCTGTTGTCATGTGTGGTCTGGTATACTGCAGTTGCCATGATTTCAAAACTTTAGGAGTTGCCACCTACTAACACTAGGCAGTTGCCATGTAGCGCTACAAAAAAAAGGCATAGCAAAAAACATGTTCGGGTAAAAGAAAGAGTTGCCATCTGCTTACGTGCACGCTAGGGCAGTTTGCCATGTACCATGCCAAACATATGGCAACTGACATGTTCGGGTAAAAAAAAAAAGTTGCCATCTGCTTGCAATCACACTAGGGCAGTTGCCATGTACACTGCAAAACGCATGGCAACTGGCAGCTTGGGTGTGGGAGAGGAGGCGGGCGTGTGGGCGAGATGGCAAACTGCCCACACACCAGCCCTTGTGCGTGACAGAAACTGGTGTGTGGGCGAACTGCTAAATGCCCACACACCGGCCCCTCCATGTGGTAAAACGGATGTGTGGGAGACCTCTCTCACACACCACACACGCGAGTTGTCCTACGTGGCATACAAAATCAGCTAATTCATGCCAAGATTCATGCAGAAGTTACTGGACGGTGATGGAGGCGTGTGGGTGAGTTGCCTAACGCCCACACGTGTGGGCGTTAACATTTTCGTTCTTTTTCCCCTATCTCCCCACCATGATCTCTGTAGGTGGACGCAGCACCGCGCCAAGGCAGTAACAACTCGGTGACGTTCCAGGCTACCCCATCTCCGTCCGGTGGTGCCATGCTAAGCCACAGAGTGAGCCGCATCTGCTCGGTCTTACTCTCTAGGCGCCTGGTGGAGTTGCAACGCGGTGGACGTGGGGATGCGCCGAGCCACCGTCGGGGGGCTGCACTGTGTTGAGACGCCGCCACCCCTTCATGGCCGCGGACTCCTTGCCCACGTCGTCCTCATCGATGGCTTCTCCGTCGACATCGGCATGGTGTGCGCCGCTTGCCCCACCAGGTCCCCCTCTTTCCCTTTTGCATTTGATTTTATCTTTCCTTTTATTTTTATTTTGAAGGTAGTCTACGAGCAGGCAACGACGGTTATGGCATCCTCATCGATGGAGACGGTCAGCTGCTCAGGAGCATGGGTCGAGGCGAGATGGTGGCATCCGTGATTGCAGAGTAGCATAGGTGTCATCCGTGATTTGTCTTTAATTTGAAGTTTTTTGTGTTTTGCTACTGGACAGGTGTATTGTATGGAAAAATCTATAATTTTAAATTTCATGTGGTGTTTTATTCCTTTTGTGTAAAATGTTATTTGTGGTGTATTTGTAGAATTTCCTTTTATGCAGTGGCATGAGCGTATCAAAATTTCCATGAACCAAAGAAATGAGGGGTAGGCTAATCTACCAGACTTAAATTACTGGGCCTTTGACCGACCTGAAATTTAATGGGCTGAAATTCTAACTGCATTACATGAATCAGGAACTTTGCCATCCGCCATGGCTAACGGCAAAGGCACACATGGCGGACGATAAAGACCTTTGCCGTCAGCCAGCCGACGGCAACACGTTCGGCTAAACAGGCTACGGCAAAGGCTTTTTTGACGTTTGCTGGCAGACGGCAAAGATGAAACGGTCTTTGCCGTTTGCCAGCAGACGGCATACATGGCAGGTTAGGTCTGTTAGGGGGTTAACGACGTGCTTTGCCATCCGCTGGCAGACGACAAAGACCATTGCACCTTTGCCGTCTGCCAGCAGTCGGCAAAGTAACCAAATAGGCCAGCCCCCAGGTGCTGCCACGTGGCATGCTATGCCGTCCGCTGGCAGACGGCAAAGACCATTGCACCTTTGTTGTCTGCCAGCGGACAACAAAGTAACCAAATAGGCCAGCCAGTGCCCCAGGTTGCACAGGTAGCTGCCACGTGGTAGCTTTGCCGTCTGCTGGATGATGGCAAAGCTCTTTGTCGTCTGTCGTCTGCCAGTAGACGACAAAGAGCCTGTAAAGCCCCTGTTTTTCTTCGTACAAAATCAAACCAAAAAGAGTAGATTCCATGAAAGCAAGCTCCTCATCTAAAGTAAATCTGCAAATTGGGAAAGAAGAAAGTTAAAAGAAGAAGAAGAAGAAGGCTAGCTAGAAAAAGAAGAAAAAGAAGAAGAAGAAGAAGAACAAGAAGTAGAATTTATCTTCTCTTTCTTAGTCTCCTCTCCTCTTCTTTATCTTCTTCTTCTTCTTATAACTAAGTTAGGAAAAAATGCCATTTTTTAGCTATGCTAGGTAAAAATGCTAAGTGTGTAGGTCATTTTAGAGCTAAGCTAGGTAAATAGGTCATTTCGGAGCTAACCTAGGTAAAATGGATCATATTGAAGCTAACCTACGTAAACTTGGTCATTTTGGAGCTAACCTAGCTAATTATGCCATATTTGAGTTAACTAAGCATATTATGCCATTTTTGACATAAGTAAGCTAATTATAGGTCTTTATTGAGCTAACCCAGGTAACTAAGCATATTAGAGCTAATTTAGCATTTTAGAGCTAACTTAGGTCATTTTGGAACTTAGGTAAATTGATCATTTTGGAGCTAATTAGGCTTATTATGTCATTTTCGAGGATAATAAGCTAACTATATAACATATATGAGGTTACCAAGATTGTTATGCCATTTCAAACCTAAGTAAGCTAATTATGCCATGTTTTACATAAGTAAGCTAAGTGTATGTCATTAACTAGGTAACTAAGCATATTAGAGATAACTTAGGTCATTTCGGAGGAAACAAAGCTAAGTATAGATCATCTTGGAGCTAAGTAAGCTAATTATGTCATTTTGGAGGAAGATTAGCTAAGTCTAGGTCATTATGGTAAGCATTTTAGAGGAAATAAAGCTAAGTCTAGGTCTTTATGCATTTGGTAGGCAAAACACTAGAGAAACTTACCATCATCACGGAGGTGAGGGACCGGTCGGGTTTACGCCAGTGCCAGACGGAGAAGGACCGGTCGGGGTCGGGGTTGCGCCAGTGCGAGACGGAGAAGGATCGATCGACGATGCTTGTCGGGAGGCATGCTGCACCACAGATCATTTGTAATGTCTCGTTAGCATGATGCAACTGAAATGTGAATACTAGTAACTAATGACCATTCAAATGTGACTTCTAGGACAACGTATCATTCCATCCCCAATGGCTACCAAGCCATGTTTCCTCCCATCACCAGATAGCATCACGAGCTCTGTATCAAAAGGACCCTGGCTCGGGTTGAAGTCATCCCCTTTCATCGCCTTCCCAAAGTCTCTGTACCTTTCGTCGCCTTCCCAAAGTCATCCCCTTTCATCGCCTTCCCAAAGTAGTGTTGGCCTAATTACTAATGGGCCGTCGGTCTTGGACCAAGCTGAAATTTAATGGGCTGAAATTCTAATTGGGCCGATTACTTCATGGGCTGCCATGTCAGATCCATGTCAAATGATGACATGGCAAACAAGTTAACATCGTTACGAGCACATCAGTTAAGTGCCATCCATGATGGACAAGTACCGTCATGGATCCATGACGGTTTTGAAGATCCGTCACAAACCACAAAGTGGTCAAATTATGACGCGATATACATGACGGATTTAAATCCGTCATGGATGACCTTCCATGATGGTTTTGCACTGCTCCATGACGGATTATAACCGTCATGGATTAATAGATTTCTTGTAGTGTAATAGGAGTGTCTTGACCAAGCACATGGGTGGGCATGCGGTTAATGAGGTAACACGCAGTCAGAAAAGCTTCATTCCAATAATGTAAAGGGAGAGATGAGTGAGCCAACAAAGTAAGACCAGTTTCAACCAAGTGTCGGTGTTTGCGCTTGGCAATGCCGTTCTGTTGGGAGGTGTGAGGGCAAGAGACTCGGTGAGAGATGCCAGTACGAAGAAAATAGCGGTGCAACTTATGATACTCACCACCCCAATCAGATTGGACAACTTTAAGCTTAGCATCCAAAAGACGTTCAGCATGTGCTAGAAAAGCATAAAACACCTGTTCAACATCAGACTTATGTTTCTAGAGATAGATCCAGCAAAAACAAGAGTAGTCGTCAATAAAACTCACATAATACTTGTACCCCCAGAGGAAGCACGAGCACGGCCCCAAACATCATAATGAACTAATTCAAGAGGCATAGTAGACACATGAGCAGAAGCAGTATATGATAGTTGACGACTTTTACTACATTGACATGCATCACAAACTAAAGTAGAAGTATCTGAAGATGAACACTCTAGATCATTATTCCTAACGATGGAACTGACAACATTATTGGACGGATGACCAAGACGCTGATGCCACTTGGACGATGAGACACGGACGCTGGACGACGCTTGACGCGCGGACGGATGTGGAACTCGTCCGAGTGGAAGAGGGTAGAGCTCTCCTTTGCTTCTACATCAAAGAAGATTCTCCTGGTGGCTTTTTCCTTAACAAGGAAAAAATATTTATGAAATTCAATGAAGATATGATTATCCGACACAAGACGATAGACTGATAGAAGATGTTGGCTAATATTTGGAACATGTAAAATGTTTTTTAGGCGAAGGGAAGAACCGGCTAAGGTCGGGTGCCCAATATGCGAAATAGAAAAACCTGAGTCGTTAGCCACCTGAACCTGATCATGGCCGCCGTAGCGCTCGCGGACATGAAGACATTCCAGGTCACTGGTCAGGTGGTCCGTGGTGCCGGAGTCCATGACCCAGTGCGTGGAGTTGTTGGAGGAGGTCGATGCATTATATGCCGAGCGGCCATTGCCGCTGGAGTATTCTGAATCGAAGCGCTTCTTGTAGGTGTCCGCTTCGTGGCCCCAATTCTTGTAGATCTGGCACCTCGGGCGCTAGCGGCAATTGCCGTTGCGGCCATTGCGGCCGTTGCCGCCTCCTCCATCGCCGTTGTTACGACGGGTGTCCTGGCCGCCTTGCTGCTGGTAGCCCCCTTGCGGGTAGCCCTTCCCCTGCTGCTGCGGATATCCTCCTACGGGAAGGATGTCGGTCGGCAACCGATGGCAGGCACACATGAACGATTGACAGCGACAGGAGCACCGGACCGTGCCACGGTGTTGGCCGACGAGGTCCACTCCTCATCGTTGGCCTGCTGCAACAACTGCAGCGTCTCATAATTGAGGACCATGGAGTAGAACTCAGCCAACGTGACCGGGGTGACCACGACGCTGACCGAAGCCGTGATCGGGTTGAAAGCCCTGCCCAATCCAATGAGCATGTAGTCGATGATCTCATCATCATTGAGGGGAGATCTAGCGGAGGCCATGGCGTCGGTAAGGTCCTTCACCTTGTGCATGTACTCGCTGGTGGTCATGTCGTGCTTCTTCAGCGGCTGGATCTGTCGCCTGATGTGCCGAACCCCGGCACGGTTCTGCGCACTGAACATGGCGTGGATGGAGGTCCACGCGGCAGCGGCGGACTTGTAGCTAATCAGCTGCGATGCAATGTCCTCTGTCATGGAGGAGAGGAGCACCCCGAGGACCTTCTGGTCCTGCGTCCACCATGTCGCGTACGCAAGATTTGCCATGGTGGTGGCGGCGTCACCCGCCCCCTGGGAGACGGTATTGGGCGGGGCGGCAATGGAGCCGTCGAGGTAGCCATGGAGAGAGGCACCGGAAAGATGCATCACGGTGAGGGTCCTCCATAACGGGAAGTTTCCGCGATCCAGACGCACACCGAGGGAGGGTGTGGTGGCTAGGATCGGCGCTGTGGTGGCCGGAGGCGTGACCATGAGGCCGATGATGGAGAGATGCATCGTCACGGAGAATGATCCGGAGTCCATCAGTCGGATATCGGCATCGATCAATGGCGGCGCGAGATCGAGGGAGAGGCGGCGGAGAGATTGAACGAGGCTCTGATACCAAGTTTAGATTAGGGTTGCATGAGGCACAGCCTCCGCATATCTCGTATATATATAGGACCAACAATACAGAGTTATGATACAATACGACAGGTACAGGTGACCATTTCCAACAACTTGGCGATGCTGCGACGGTACCCTGATTGCTCTGTTGAGGCTGCGATAGTGTGCTGCAATGGAGTTTGCGATGGCGTCTCGGCTGCGACGGCGTGCTACATCCACCCATCGGTGGAGCGCGGGTGCTGCTAGCTCTGACATCGTCATGCGTGAGGGGCAAGGGGCTCGCCGGTGCTGCCACGGGCGGTGCCCCTGCTACGAAGCGTCGCCAGTTGCTACCAAGGCCGCTCACCGGCGGGAGCGCCGGTGTTCGCCGAAAGCATCCGGTGCTGCGAGGCTGCTTGCTGGAAGCATCCGATGCTGCGAGCCCGCTTGCCGGAAGCGTCAGGTGCTGCGAGGCGCTCGCTGGCAGGAGCATCGATGTTGCGTGATGCTCGCCGAAAGCATCTGATACTGCTGCGACGCGCTATGAGGAGGAGGACGTCTGGTGGTTGCGTGCACAAGGAAGGCAGTGTGCCGAAGAAGAGAGAAGGGATCAGACGGTCTCCCTCGAATGCATCAGACGGCTGTAGGGGCAGCTATTTATTTTGCCTCCTACATTCGCATGACGCCTAGCACGTGCCAGTAAATATCCCTCGCAGGAAAATTTTCCTGTTGGCATTGAAGATGCCATTAGAGCATCTTCAAGGCTGACCTGCAAACCTCCTGCATCCGTCCGGACTCTGCTGTCCAGACCGCGAAAGCCATCCAATGCGGACCTGTATCGGTCCGCGGAGTGGTCCGAACACGATTTCTCCCGCAAATTGGAGAATAACGTGGGGTGCTTTGTGGGAGTCTGGACATGAGAAATGTCGCTTTTAGACACCCTCGGCCCACCCAATTCCCCTTCCCGATCCCATTTCCTTCCGCCCCACCTCTTCTTCCCCTTGCTCTGCTTCCACAACCTCCACCTTCGCCGCCGCTGCTGTTCGTCCCTGGCCGCCACAAAGCAGAGGGGAGCCCTTATGGAAGCAAGTGTATGATTCGTTTCACGCAGGAAAGCACTTTGCGCCCTACGACATGCACATCATTCAACCACGCCACATGAGATCGTTAAAGCATCGCTGGTATGCTATACAAACTAGCGTCACCATGTTTTGTAGCGTGCTTTGTCAAATCGGGGAGAGTTGGCCATTTCACGTGGCACGACAGGAGATCATAAGTTTTGCTTCGACTTGATCACCTTGTTGCTTCATTCATTCACTCATTGTTGGTGTACACATTCTATGTAGCCTGCATTTGGATAGTGGGACGACCATTTTTGTGGGACGACCATTTTTGTGCATGCACCGTTGGATCAAGCTCAAGGGGGAGTATATATGGGCGGAGTGTATGAGTTGGTGATGAAAAACTTAGGGGACATCCGGAATCAAGTTGAATCCGGGGCATTGTTGTACTAGACTTAATTTGCATGCTCTCTATGGATGACTTGTGCTATCTTCTATCCGAACTTTGATGAATATCGGCGGGTTTGCATGAATTTTGTCTGGTTTGTTTAAATGAGGTTGAAATGTATGCGGCTAGGGTTGGATGGCTGCCTCCCGCATCCGTGTCCGCGGATTGGTCCCATGTCCACGGACGGATGCGGGAGGTTTTTTGCGTGTTGCCGTTGGAGATGCCCTTAGAGCATCTACAACCACACCTCTCAAAGCCTCCTCATATGCCTGGGCGGGCTTCCCGATCACTGTCCGGTCATGTTTTTTCGACCCAGACAGACGCCTCAAACGGGCCTCAAACGTTCGGACTGACCGGCAACCCCCATATCCAGCCCAAATATGGGGTGGCCCGGGCACGCCCGGGCGTGTCTGCCTGACAAGCCCGGACCACACCGACCCCACCCATGTCCCACTAAAAAAAACCATCCGGCTCCTCGCTCGGAACCCTAGCTCACTCACTCTCCTCTCTCGCTCTGTCCGCTCCTCTTCCGTCACCAATTTCGCTCCTCTCCGTCCGCTCATCTCCCCTCCTCCGACGCAATGTCGAGCTCCGGCAGCACCTCCGACGGAAAATCAGATCCGTAGTACAAGCTCGCCCTCCGCATCGCCTTGGAGAGGTCCAAGGTAGAGACCGGAGGCAGCTCCAGATCTGCTGCCTCGTCGCAGCCGCACGCCGTCCCCTCGCCCCATCGCCGCATCTAGGACTCCAACGCTGGACCTTCCCATGCAATGGGCAACGGAGATAGGCGGCCAATCCAGTCCCCCCTGGCTCGCCATTGAGGAGTCGGAGCGGCTCGTAGTGGAGAAGGCGAAGGAGAACGCGAAGCTGGCCAAGCTCAAGCGCCGGCAGGCCCGGTGTCGGTGTGAAAACCGGCAGATCTTGGGTAGGGGGTCCCGATTTGTGGATCGTAAGCTAATGGTGTAAGGAGGATGAAGGAGACGATGTTTACCCAGGTTTGGGCCCTCTTGAAGAGATAAAACCCTACGTCCTACTCTTATTGTATTGATGATGATGTATGGAGTACAGAGTTGATCTACCTCGAGATCTATGTCTAAACCCTAAGGTGTAGTTGTGCATATCCTCTACTATGGCTAGGGTCCGGGGTTTATATTGACACCCCAAACCCTAAGTTACATGGTCAGTTCGCCCCGATTAGCTTCTACTTGCCTAGCACGTTTGGTCTTCACGAGAGTCCTCCAAGCTCCCGAGTGCACCTACTATGTTAGGTTCGGTCTATCCCATGCCATACGCCGAGGACCCCCCAATGCAGGACTCCCTCAGTAGCCCCCGAACTTGCCTTCAACGCCGGATGTCTTCAGATACAATGTCTTCGGGAAGTGTTCGGCTTGCAAGGTGAGTTTGTCTTGTCTTCAGTCATCGTATTATTCTGAACAGAGAAGTTCTTCGGCTTCCGACGGCTCCTCGATTACAAAGACTGCCCCATGATTTCTTGGGCTGACACCTTAATTCCCGTGTTTAACGAGGAGGTGAACCGCTTTGCAATTACTGCCAGTTTTTTCCTTACCCTTAAGGTAGGCTCTTTATAAGGGAAGGAAAACTTGTGAGATTGAAAGCATCCTCTGGTCTCCAATCTTCCCCACAATCGTCAGAGAGAAAGCTTCTCCCGTCCAAGATCAATGGCGAATGCCCCCGGCTCATCCTCATGCCCTCACGGTGCTCTCTCAGGAGAATGGATGAGCTGCGCAGTCTCGTCTATGCACCTAGTGGAGCTCGAGACGCAGGGGTATCTGTCGCCGTCAAACGAAATTCGGCGACACACGGGGCTGATCTCTATGGACGGGGCCGGTCAAGCGGAAGGATTCCTCGTCCCGAAGGGTCCTGAGCGGGTGTGCTTGGTACCGTATCTCCTGAGAGGTTTGGCTTTTCCAATCCACCCCTTCCTGCGTGGTTTGCTAAATTTGTACGGCATCCAACTCCATCACCTCACCCCAGCTTCAATCATGTACATCACCGGATATGTTGCTGTATGCGATATGTATGTGGGAATCGAACCACATTTTGAGCTGTGGAGGTAGTACTTCTGCCTCGTTCCCGAACCAGGGGTGAGGACGTACATGAGGTCGGAGGGACCGAAGTATGGCAGATTGCCGGCCAGGAGTATCCGGCCGGGACACCCAAGTAGCATTCGGAGGTGTCGACCTCCGAATGGTTCTACATTGACGATGTTCTTCTGTTCCATCCAACTCGACAGGGGCTTCCAGAGTACTCTTCGGCGCCACCAGTGAAAATGGTACAACTGGCGTCCGAAGTGCCTTGAAGAAAACGCCGAAGTAATGGATCTCTCCAACCGAATCCGAGCTTTGGTGAAACAGGGCCTAACAATGATCGAGGTGATAGCTGTCTTCCTAGCCTGCCGCATCCCACCGCTGCAGCAACGACAACACCCATTATGGGAATTCAACGGAGCAAAAGACTCCACCCAAGTTAACGCCATGCCCTTTGCTAGCCAACAGACTCTGGCTTCCGTACTTGCCGGGCTTTTCGAAGGAGATGAGCAAGCTTTCGTTGTCATGAAGCCAAGGGATAGTTATAGAAGCGACAAGCCAATCCAAGTGGTAAGGTTAATCCTTTTCGGAGCATGATTTCATTTTGCCCAAACACTAACTTTGTCCGAACAGGGTGGAAACGCATCATTGAAGGCTTCCGCAGTTTGGCTCCTCAACCCGAGGTATATGACTGATCAATCGACCCCTGCTGGAATGTCGACGATGATGTCCTGGTCCTGTACGAGGACGGGAAATTTTTCCAGGATGCCTTGGACGGTAACAGGTGGAGGTCATGCCTAACCACCCGAAGGCGCTAGCTGCCCAGGTAAACGACCCCAAGGATTCTAAAAAGAAGCGCTCTACTTCTCAGCAAACACTAGTAGAAAAGGGGGCAATGGTCCAGGCCAGGTCAGCCCATTAGTCCCGGTTCAATCCAGAACCGGGACCAATGGGGGCACTGGACCCGGTTTGTGAGCCCCGGGGCCGGCCAGGCCACGTGGGCCATTGGTCCCGGTTCGTCTAGACCTTTTGGTCCCGGTTGGTGGGACGAACCGGGACCAATGGTCCTCGCTCCTGGCCCACCACTATTGGTCCCGGTTGGAGGCATGAACCGGGACCAAAGGCCTCCCATTAGTCCCGGTTCATACCACCAACCGAGACTAAAGGGTTGGTCCTCGTTGCGGCCAGAGTTTCGTCCCACCTCGCCAACCGAAGGGGGCTCACACCGGTTTATAAGCCCCTCCCTCTCTGCCTTGTTGAGCTCCTCTCAAAATGAAAATAGATGCCCATATACAAGGAATTTGACCTAAATTCATACTGAATTTCTCTGAAGTTAGTAGAAATTTATTATGAATTTAGGTTGAATTTTCTCTATAAACGCATCTATGCTCATTTTTTTAGTAAAGTTAATCACAACTATTTTTTCTTCTATTTATTTCTGAGTAGTTTTTTATATAGTTTTTTTTCTTTTCTGCTATATTTATTTTTTTCTATTTATTTCTGAGTAGTAATAAGTCATTAAAAATAAGCATCTATGCTCATTTTTTTAGTAAAGTTAATCACAACTATTTTTTCTTCTATTTATTTCTGAGTAGTTTTTTATATAGTTTTTTTTCTTTTCTGCTATATTTATTTTTTTTCTATTTATTTCTGTGTGGTAATAAGTCATTAAAAATAAGCATCTATGCTCATTTTTTTAGTAAAGTTAATCACAACTATTTTTTTCTTCTATTTATTTCTGAGTAGTTTTTTATATAGTTTTTTTTTCTTTTCTACTATATTTATTTTTTTCTATTTTTTTCTGAGTGGTAATAAGTCATTAAAAATATAAAAGAGGCACAATGCTCGTTAATTCACTTCAAGCCTTTCGGAATAGTATAAACTGCACTCCACATAGCTCCGTGCAGTCTACCCTATTCCTCAAGGCTTGAAGCGAACCAACGTGCAAGTGAGCATTGAGCCTCTTCTTCATCGTCTCTGCACTCAGGGCTTATAAAACAGCTGCGAGTGCCTCTCGCTTGGCGAGGTGGGACTAAAAAAACAGCTGCAAAAATAATCAACTAAAAGACAGCTGCAGAAAATAAATAAGTAATTAGACGGGTCTATTGGTACCGGTTGGTGGCTCCAACCGGGACCAATACCCCTCTTTAGTCCCGGTTGGCGGCTCCAACCGGGACCAATGCCCCTCTTTAGTCCCGGGTGGTGGCATCAACCGGGACCAATGGTCTTTGTTTCCTGCCCTTTGGGCTGCTGAAAAGAGGCCTTTGGTCCCGGTCGGTGCCACCAACCGGGACTAAAGGGGGCATTGGTCCCTGTTTGTGCCACGAACCGGGACCAAAGCCTTTGCTATATAAGTAGCACTTAGGAAAATTTTAGAACCGCATCCCCACTTCGATCTCTCCTCCTCCTCTCCCGATGCCGTGCGCCGTCCCCTGCCACCACCTCGCCGTCGCTGCCCCGCCCCGACTCCGTTACCGCCCCGCCCCGACGCCGTCGCCGCCCCGCCCCACCCTGCCGCCCCGACGTCGCCGCCCCGGCCAGCGCCGCCCCGACGCCGTCGCCGCCCCGCTCTGCACCTCGCCATCGCCGTCGCCGTGAGCAACTTTTTATGATTTTTGTTAGAT
>NC_041389.1:40380957-40425325 GCF_002162155.2 Triticum dicoccoides
GTAATTAATTTTGTTCATAGAATTTTAATTTTTTTTGTTCATAGTATTTAGAAAAAGGAAAAAAATAAGAAGAGAAAGTGTTTAATATAATTAGTTAGAAAAATACTAGTTTATTGTTAGTAAGTACTATTTTATTTTATTTATAGTAAGTGCTTCATACATAATTGAACTAGCTAGTTGATTGAATAAACTAATTTATTTTACTATATATAGAAGTAGTTTGCAGTAAGTGCTACTTTATTTATTTATAGTAAGTGCTACTTTATTTATTTATAGTAAGTGCTACTTTGTTTTTAGTAAGTACTACTATATTTATTTATAGTAAGTGCTTAGTAGTTGAACTAGATAGTTGATTTAATTAATAAAACTACTTTATTTAACTATATATAGAAGTAGTTCCCGCATCGACGTCGGCGATGCCTATCCCGCATTCTCGTTGTCGTCGACTCGGCGGTGGAGGCTTGCTTGATCAGGGCCATGTTTGGGACTGGGCTCCGCCGGGCTGGTATTGGGAAGTGCTACCTTCCGGGGGACGTAGGTTGGTGAGGAGGCAGCCCGTTGTTGACCCGATCCTTGTTTGGTGGCGGTCGCGTGGGCCAGTGACGGTACTGAGGCTTCCGAACACCGCGGAGGTGGTACGTCACCGTGTCAGCGAGGAGGACGAGCACGTCCGTCGCTACATGGTTGCATTGGAGGGCAGGTTCGACAATACCTGGAAGGTTCTTCAGGGATCTTACTGGAGCTATGATCCTGTGATGGTTCCTTATCTTTGGGTGTCCACCGCCCGCGGCGATACCCGTCGGGCGCTACGGTTCTAGTTGTATTAGTGATGCTATATTAGTGATAATATTCGATGATGTACGGACACCAAGAGATGATGTACTTTTGCTTATAATTATTGAATGCATGCTAATTTGAATACTACTTTATTTTATGATTTGGTTTTGCTTATTTTATGATTTGGTTTTCCTTATTAAATGCTCATATTGGATAAGTTCTACTTCATTCCCATGTGCTAGACAATTTGGTGTAATAATGCACTCGGGAATGAAAGGAGGAGCTATGTACATCACCGATAGTCAACCCGTGATTAATAATAATGATCTAGTTTAATATTTAAATTATGAACATAGGCCGGAAATGTCGTACTCGGACGACGAAAACCGCCCGGGGGAGTGCGACTGGTGCCACGACGACCGAGGTATGTGCGAGAGGTTCATTGAGCTGGACGAAGATCGGCACTTCAGCATTAAGCTCGAGGAGACCTTCGATGTTCATACGGTACGCAACGACGACAATAGTTTTTTTCATAATTAAGCATGACTTCAACTATTTTAACGTGTATTTTTCATCTTTTCCAATTCGACTAGCTTATCCCATGCTTTGCAAGATGCTATGTCTTGGAGAGGACGGGTTTTAAAGACCATGAAAGTATGGAAACCAAAAAAATTATCGTAAGTACCCATCATGGTGTGGATATTTAAGTAAAGTTGTACAATGCTCAGAGTGTAACCAATTTTGGTTGCAAAATTGGGAAGCACTTCGCAAGATGTATGGTTTTGATGAGGGTATTTTTGTCACCATGGATCTTGGTGATCCTACAATCGAGCAAGAGAGACCTTCGATTTGCGTCCTTGTGGATACACCTCCAATTCTTCCCCCATGTGAGCTTAACATAGTTATTAAGTAATTTATATTGTTTATTTCAAAATAGTTGACAACTTATTTCCATTGACAGCTTATTTTCATTCTTCAAAGAATGTGCGAAAGATGGTAGACAGAACCTACTACACCGAAGGCTCCGAATTAACTTATCAGGAGAAAAATCATCTGGTCTCATTTTGTACTGATCTTGAGAATTACAATATCTACAATCAAACTCCTCAACATTATGGTCAATACGTGCCACTAGTGCACGTGTTGAACTACGGTAACTACCATGGAGATACCCTGGTAAGATTTTTTACTATTACGACATCCGTGCATCTTTTTGCACACTTCTAAAACTAGTACATCATTGCTAACTACGAAGTTATTACTATGTTTTTCAACAGATAATCCCGAATGATTGTGTGCCTCATTTGATGTATACGCACGGTACCTTTCATGTTTTGAACATACAACCAAGTCTTCCTACGAATCTCAACTGTCCATACCGGGTTTCTAAAAAAAGTGGAGACATGACAATCAAAGAATGGAAAAAATGTATGGACAGTCGTAAGGAGCTTCTTGGAAGCAAAAAGCAACGAAGGGCAAGAATTAGAGACAGGATGATCGTCATTCTTCATAATGGAGAGTCAGGGTCTATATTGTTTTATGCTATTTTACCTTAAGGGTGTTTAGGTCCTACCTGATACTGATGATCATGTGCTAAGAACAATTATATAGGGTTGGGTTCGATGACTATGAGGATGATGATCGTAAAACTTATTATTAATAACGAGTAGAAGTTGTATGATGATACATGATTAGTAGGACTTGTTATTATATATGATGATGTATGATGCGAGCATGCATGAGTTATTATATCAGCGGGTGAAATGAACATATATAGCAGCAGCGTTGGTAAACCAAGAACGAAGATATAAGAGAGGACACTTCTCTCTATTAGCTAGCTAATAACAACCTAAAAATAATCCCCAAACCCCTAAAGCAGCCACTTTCCTAAAAAAACATGGACTTTTGGTTCCGGTTGGTGTCACCAACCGGTTGGTGTCACCAACCGGGACCAAAGGCCCCCTGAATGGGCTCGGCGCACAGGCCACGTGGAGGCACATTGGTACCGGTTCGTGTTTGAACCGGAACTAATGGGTGGAGGTATTAGTAACGATCCATTAGTCCCGGTTCATGAACCGGGACTAAAGACCCTTACAAACCGGGACTATTAGGTGTTTTTTTACCAGTGAAAACGATGTGCTGACATCTGTTCCGAAGGGTCGCCGATCCACACGCCGCCCTACCAGTGGGCCACCCAAAGCTTCAACGCCCCAGCCTCCCAGTGAATTACCAACCTCGGGGGCTGACGCACCGACGCGTCATCCGAAGAGGTACGTGCGGGTTTTTGGTCATGCTTAAATAGTTAAGAAGACTTATGGTCCAAAAACCATGCATGCAGGAAACGCAACCAATACTCCATTCCTGGAGAGACCGCAAGGCCTTCAACGGGCCCAACAGCCGCGCCCGGGGAGAACACAAATCAGCCTCAGCCGGCCTCCTCGGAAACATTCTCGGCCACCAATTCGAAGGCTGATAGTATGGGGCACCATCGAAGCCGGAAAGTTGCGCTACACAACCCGATATTCACCAATGAGGAATTTACCGTCCTCATGTCGCTGGATGCTCATATCGGGGCTTCCCGAGTCGATCTTGAGAACGCAGCTCGGCTGTTCTCCAAAAATATGAAGGTAATATGTTGTTTCCTTAATTTGGGTGCAAGCACCCGAAGTAATGATCGCAGTTATAATACTTTCTTCCCACATGATTTCTGGGAGAGGAACAAAGAACTCACCAGTGACCTGGCCGCTGCGGATGAACGAGCAAAACCCGCTGAGGCTGAGACCGAAAACGTGAAAAAATTCATGCGAGAGGCACACGGTGAGTATATGTTGGAAAAAAGTTCATCCCTCCTACTTAGTAAAATGTTTTTTTAATTTCCAAAGAGATGCGATCTCTAAACAGCGGTGATCATCAACCAACTCCAAAAACAGGCTGCGCTAAGGTTGATGCCGCCTGCGCAACGTCCCAAAAACAGGCTGGTGAGAGGGTGTTGACACACCACATCCCGGAGAAGATCAGGCCGGGGAAATAGAAAATCTGAAGGCCCAACTAACTGTGTCCCAGGAGGAGAACCAGAAGATAAAGGAAACTCTATTCGGTAAGAGTTTTCGACTTCACCGAACACAAATGATCCAAAAAAGGATCTATACTTATTGTTGGACCTTCTCTGTGTTCTCCCAGTTCTACTTACTGGGCGGCCGATCGAAGAATTCGGCGCATTCGACCGCGATGTGGTGGTGGAAATCCAAACCGTCCACCGCCGAGCTCGGCGGGGTCTGCATCGAATGTGCTTGGCCTTATAGCCTAAAGAGGGGATCCCGAGCTTATTATCCGATCTCTCTGAAAAGATGAGGGGCGTTGTAAAGTGCTTCGAGGTCTGGAAAAAGTCCGCCTGCCGTGAGGGAGCTCGGGAAGCCTGGGCCATGGTGAAGACCAGGTTTACCTTGACGGACACCGAGCATCTGTCTCGAGTAGGGCCGAAGGGGCCGGATGGCAAGGAGATTCCCACGAGCCTTATGTATGATGAAGTTTTGCCTGCTGCCAGAAATTCACAGCAGGACTGTTCTTTCAAGACCATCATAGATGATTTAGACAGAGAGTGAAAAATTTTGTATTATGATTTTATGTATCAAAGTACTTATATCATATGCTCGTTCCCCGACCTTTGAATGCTGTCTTAACCGATCGTCGGCTTCTCCCTCTTCGTCCAAGGGCCGAAGAGTGTTATCTACTATACCATCCGAGAATATCAGAGGTGTTTCGCATAACAAGGCAATCAGGCCATAAGGCTATAACAGACAAAACGCGCCCAGGGAACCATGCTATATTACTATTTAACGTAAGAAGCATCTTCCAAAGAAAATAGTTTCTCTAAGGGTTCCTTTCTTTCGGTTCTCATGATGACCATGAGGCTTGTGTAACGAGGCGCCGAGTATTTTCTACCAGATAAATGGTTGCACTAATTAGTTGGTGAAGTAACAACATGTTAGTTAAGTATGTCTTCCGTCGTGGCCGACCATAGTTGAAAATAGTAAGAGCGCTAGCTTTCGGCATCACCCATCTGAGGTATGTGTTTGGATGACCCGACCATAACAATCGCAGAGGTACTCCCTTTACTCCCTAGCCGGATAATCGGGAACGTAGGGGTAAGCACAGGAGCAAGGCAACCCAGCTTGGAAAAACACTTATGTCAACACTAGTAGCCTTGCACGTGCATGCACGTCTCTACAAGAAAAATGTTTGTTGAATGGCACTTTTTAGTTTTTACATACACAATTCTTTACAAGAAATATGAAGAGGCCTTCATGCTGAAAAAGGGAACAATCCTTTAGAAGAAATATGAAGGCCTCTAACCTACCAGCATCAAAATATCGTCCAAACCAACATCTCAACTTCTCAATGATGGAAATAGAAGAGAAACATGGACAAATGCAAGCATGAAGAAACTGGACTACAGAATAAAGACCTCCAAATCAGTAGATTTACTGTACCAACTCCAAATTATCAACATTGTATGAGTAGAAAAGTAAAAGGGACAACACCAATAACTCAGAAATTACTTCCCTATAGTACCTCTAAAGAGATGGCCAAAAATCATAGAGGTTGCCACAATGAAAGATATTATATAAAAAAGAAAGCTTGCAGCAGCTGCATTAGTATATAATTACAGTGGTCAATTGTTGATCAGTGGATATATATATATATTTGTCCTGCCCGGCCGGCGCCGACCTGATCAAGTTGGACCTTGCTTAAGATGGCTCATACTATAACTCTTTTAGTAACCCCCTGGTATTGGAAGTATTGTTATTTCCTTTTTGATGCATGGGTCCATACCATCTACTGCGTTAACATGGAAGAACAAGGAGTTAGAAGGAAAATAATGCTACAAAGCAAATGGATGAAGAATCAAGAAAAAACTCAGAAATCATAGAAGCTATCAATAAGAGAACACAAACTTGCAAAACTTGACACATTCTAATACATGATCAATCTCCATTACTAAACGAAAAAAATATGGCCCACGATGATGGAAAATCTAAAGCGACATGGCCTTCCAACATGCTTTTCTCTAGCTTCAATTGCTGTACCATGCATCCACAGATGGTAATAGGGGGAAACCGGATCGAGCAATAAGTTTGTCTTTATAAGAGTTTAGCCTATTCGTATCCTCCCGTTTTCATAAAATAATCGCTAATCGCTCAACCGTCGGTCTAAAGAACCAAAAGTAATTAATAACTATGCAAAATTTTCAGTTAACATGACTAATATCTTCCCAGCTTCCAAACAGGTATTTGGTAGAACAACCTCACCGCAGAGAACGCATATGGAAATTTTCACACAAGAAAACCCTTGAAGGCTCGCCGTGAAGTGTCCGGGTATAGTCTTCTACCATTCCAATGTAAACCATACCTGCTTGCAAGGGGCAGGGGATGCAGCGCCATGGACGCAAGACATGTCCTATCTTCCCAATACATTGTAATTATTTCAGGTTGCATCATGATCCACATATAGTCTAATCATAAGTCTATGAACTCACCTTCGGAGTATCATATTATGAGGCAAACAGGCTACTTCACCGCAGAGTGGATACATGAAGCAATAGGATCGATTCCCAAGAGAAATAAAGAAAGAAATACTCTATACGGCCAGATCGATTCCCAGCGACCAGCGTGCATGAGTGTGCTAGGCTGCTAGCTACTAATAATTGATCAATTGCAAATAGAAGTAATTCTTACGTTGGTTGCTAAAGAATCTAGTCAAGGCGGACCTGCTCAGGCGTCTGGAGATGCCGGCTGTTCGTGGACGGGGGCAGGTAGGATCGGAATAACAAGATGATATGCCGGCTCGGTCTTTCGGAGGCGCTCATAGGGATAGGGTGTGCGTGTGTGCGTTTATAGGGGTGAGTGTATGCGCGTATATATGAGCGCTTGTGTCTGTACTGATGTTCAAAAAAACAATCGTATGCAATAATGTAAAAAAAAGAAGAGCTCCTTAAAGGAAGCCCCCGGGTAAACGGGCGTTGTACAGTTAAGGATTTTGAGGCCAAAGAGCAACATGACGTAGCTCCGCTCATCCGAACACGCTCCAGAGAAAAAAGAAAAAGAAAAGACGGGATTCTAAACTTGGAGAGAAGATAGTAGGGCTTAACCATAAAAGCGCCGAAAACGGGTTGCGTTCCAGGGGTTAGGTTCCAGGCGATTATCCTTGGGATCATGCATGCGATAGGCTCCTCCTGCTAGTACCCGGTCGATTATGTATGGCCCCTCCCATTTCGGGGAGAGTTTATCCTTCTGCTTCTCCGGGAGGCGAAGAACAAGCTCCCCTTTATTATACGCCTTTTCTCGAACCTCCCTACTTTGATAGCGCCGAGCTTGCTACTGATAAATTGCAGACCAGGCCCGGGCAACGTCCATTCTTCCTCCAAGGCATCCAAGGCATCCCGCCGATCGAGCTCGGCCTCTCTTTCTTCGTACATACACACGCGAGGTGCATCATGTATAATATCACATGGGAGAACGGCTTCGGCGCCGTACACCATAAAGAATGGTGTCCATCCCGTGGAGCGATTCGGGGTGGTACGCAAACCCCAAAGGACGGAATCGAGTTCCTCTACCCAGTGATGATCCGGTTCCTTAATTGATCGAACCAATCTTGGCTTGATACCTCTAAGGATCAGGCCATTAGGCCTTTCCAGCTGTCCGTTGGACTGTGGGTGATACACCGAAGCATAGTCGAGCTTGATGCCAGCTTGGCGGACCAATCTTTTACCTCCTGAGCCATGAAATTAGAACCGTTGTCCGTTATAATGTTGTGCGGTACACCATAACGATGGACCACACTAAATATGAATTCAACCACAGGTCCGGATTTGGCTGTTTTGACAGGGCGTGCCTCGATCCATTTGGTAAACTTGTCTACCATAACGAGTAGATACTTCATGTTGTTGGTTCCCCCTTGAAGTGGTCCAACCATGTTGTCGTGGTTTTGTCACGGCAGATGTCCTAAGGAAGAGACTTAGTCGTGGAGCCATCGCTACGGGTTATCTTAAAGGGGTTAAAGAGGACAAGGGACACAAAGAGTTTATACTGGTTCGGCCCCTTGCGGTGAAGGTAAAAGCCTAATCCAGTTGTTGTGGAATTGCTAGGGTTTCTATGACCAGGGAGCGAATACGCTTTGCCTGAGTCTCGAGTTGTTGTCTGTTGTCCTGAACCGCCGTCGGGTCGTCCCCTTAGATACACGGGTTGACGCCCGTCGGTTTACAGAATCCCGAGGCGGGCTCATAAACGTGTCCGGCTCGGTATCTGCTCTTTCTATCTTACAACACAAGTTTACATACCCATACCGGTTTATGTCTACAAGCCTTGGACCGGCTTTGGGCCATGGGGCTTCATAAAGTGTCACCGTCTTGTCTTCATGGGCTTCAGGTATAGTGAACCACTATGGGGTTAACCCGGCCTCTCCTGGCTGGTTTACGCCCAGTAGTAATATCCCCAACATTAGGCCCCAGATTGATTTGAGCTAGTTCATGTCAATCCTCAATAGTCTTGTAAACTGTCGTGACGTCACCTTCCAGGACCATGATAAATCGCCATGACATCGTCTGTTATTAAAAACTGCGTATAACCCACCTTCATTAATGGGCCTCCGACAATCGAGGCAACAGAGCTGTCACATATCCCATTTTTTTGGGCTCCTCGATTCTCGCGCCTACCTTTTATCCATTCACCTTATAAATAAGACCGAGGGGTCCCTTTCACTTTTCCCCCTCGTGCCTCTTCGCGTCATCTTCTTCCTCGCGCCGACCAACCTTCAAGCTCTGCCGCCGCTGTCGTCCTTCGTCTCTGCCTCAACGACGGCCGCTGCATCAACCTGACCGTACCAGAGAAACGCGGCGATCCTCCACTGCTTCCTCAGCACCAGTAAGTTCCTTCTTTCCTCACTCCGGATCCACCATTAGGGTTCGGTGTTCTTCATAGTTCTTCAAAGTTCTTGAAGTTGTTCTTCCTTGTTCCTCTTCAGTAACACCAATGGCTAGTTAGATCTGATTTCTCCAGCACCCTTGTAGTTTAAACTCCTTTTTTCTTTGTTAGGGCTTAAAACTCATCTGAACTTGCTGAACTCTTCAAACGCTTGAACTAGGTCAGAATATATTTTGATTTTCCAACACTCGGTAGATCTGAAATATGTCTCGCCGTGAAACTTATTTTTCCTTCCCTTACGCACCTTTAGACATATATCTTCAATACCAGATTAGGCGGTTTAACCTCATAGAAAAATGATGACCCAGTAGATACCATTAGTCCCCTGTTGAACCACCAATGCATTCGTCATTGTACTGTCTCCATTTGTTAGACTCCGGTTTACCGATAACAAACCCCGGTTTAACAATATGCTTACATCCTTGTACCGCTTTATAGCTGTTCACTGTGTATCTTAAACCGGCAATAATCATGTTTCAGCTTCTCATTGCAATGGCCAAACAAGTCTATGAATGCAACTGGGTTCCTTCCCGGGTTACGGAAGATCAGTTAAATAGATGCGTCACAACGGGCGCTTTGGCCAAGAAAGATGTCATCCACTGGAGGGCCCCTGGCCCGGAAAGTCCTCCTACACCCAAGGACGGAGAGGTAGTCGTTTTTTTTGACCATCTGGGCCGAGGCTTTAGCCCTCCCGGTTCTAAATTCTTCCGAGATGTGCTGGCTAGTTTTCAACTTCGCCCTCAGGATATCGGTCCAAATTCTGTAAACAACATCTTCCACTTCCAAGTCTTCTGTGAAGCTTATCTGCAAGAGGAACCTACAGTTGAACTGTTTAGGGATTTCTTTCACTTAAACCGTCGCACATAGTTCACGGATGGACCCAATTCTGAATTGGGTGGAATGGCAGTTCAGAAAAGGAAGGAAGTCACTTTCCCTCATCCCAAGCTCCACAGTCACCCCAAAGAGTGGAACCAAACCTGGTTGCAAGGATACATCTCCAACTGATGAAAACCCCCTGCCGGGTTACCGCCCTGAACGCCTTAGCAACACACATCCTTTTCCTCAGAGGTTAACAACAAAGGAAAGGGCCATCTATGCCCCATAGATGTCGAAGCTTAGAGCCTTTATGGAAAACGGTTTAACAGGTGTTGATTTTGCTCGTTGTTGGATCGGCTGGAGCGTCCTACCCTTAAGCCGGCGCCCCGTCTTGATGTGTGAATACACAGGGAGTTTGACCGACCCTCAACGACACATTAATATTCAACTGACAGAGGCTGAAATTACTGAGGCTGTCAAGAAAATGTTGAATGAACTGGAAGCCGTCTGCAGCCAAACCAGACTAAGTCCTTTCTGTACCTTCAACCGCCATATGTAAGAATTATATAACCTCCTTATCGTAAGTTACTTCTTTCAAAATATTCTCTGAAAGTTTGCCTGATTTTGACAGGGTGATGATCCGTTCTGGAATAAAAAACCAGAAGATAAACCAGCAAAACTAGAAGACAAACCGGCCAAGCCAGTTCGCCCAAAGACCAAGGTTGTTAAAAAACCTGCCAAGAAAAGGATCACTGCATCCTCCGTGCCAAATGCTGATGACGATGTGGGTAACCCAGAATCAGAGGTAGAACTTGACTCTCTTGGTTCATTTTTCGTACACCTCGTTGACAATGATTATTATCAGGACGACGCTGAAGGCAGTCACGCTGATGATGTAGAGGTAATCATTCTTTCCTCCGATTCAGATCCTCTGCCAACATCAAAAATCCATCGAGCAAACCGGAAAGTAAAATTTTCTCAGCCCCTTGCTTACTTGGACCCAAACATTCTTTTGAAGACGTAGCAGCACGAGGCTCGCCGCATAACCCGGCACAACGGCCAGGTAGTTACCTCCGTTGGTTTACCGAACACTCCAGTTCAGAAACGCCGACCAGAGGTCTCTTATCCCCTTGACACTTCATGCCCCAAAGCGGGTTATTTCCGTCAGCCTCTTAACCCGTCTGATTCAAATTATCAGGGTACTTCCCACTCATCTTCTGGCGAGTCATCGGCCACAAAGCTTCCACCCCTCAAAACAGTTCTTGGGTGAGCTATACACTTGTTTTTATCCTTGATGTGTTATTTTTATATACTGTACTGATCCTCATGTTTATTTTTCTCAGTGCCAAGCCTAGACACAGCAAGAAAGCTCGGCTGCATAAACCGGTTGATGATAACATGGTTGTTCAACCGGAAAAAACTCCAGATCTTGAAGATACCGATGCTGACGCCATGCTTAATGATCCACCGCCTCAAGACCATGACTTGTTTACTGAACAAGTAGAAATTGACACTACAAGCCACGCTGACAAACCGACCAGCTCGGTCCGTCCTGATGACAAATCGGCCAATCCAGCTAAGGCTACCGACAAACCGCCAACTCCCGTGAAAGCTGTTGATGATAAAGAGGATGATGTCAAGATTACTGGCATTGGCCATACCACTCCTGGCAATCCTGTTGCTTTATCAAAGCATACTGCCAAGGACGAGCTCTCTTCTATCGGCAAAGGCAAATGGAACGCCGATTTGTCAAGCTATGCCCATCTCAATGCGCAAGACCTTCACTCTGGCTTCTTGAACCATTTGTACACCAGCCGTGACTATGAAGCCGGTTTGGTAAATTTGATGAAAGAGCGATATGAGGTAACTAATGCTCAACTCTGCTTAACTGTCTCTCTTGTAAATTCCAAGTATCAACTCCAGTAGCCCCCAAGTGATGGTTTAACTTTGTAAATATGAAGCGGGACTGTTAAAAGACTTCCCAAATCAGTACTTTGAGCAAACATACATTAGCCCCCAAGTGCCAAGAGTAATACTTGTATTGTGCTTGGGACTTGTAGAAATTTCCAAGAACCAGCAAATATGCATTAGCCCCCAAGTATCAAGTACATAACTTGTTATGTGGTTGGTACTTCAAACATGTAACACCAACTCATTATACTTCTATCTTGTTATAGGCTGAACTGAGCAAAAAAGAAGCTCAAACCGCTGATCTGCAAGAGAACATCAGATCCCAGCAAGCCGAAACCGCCAAGGCAAAGGATGAGCTGGCTATCGCTTTAGTCGCTATGGAAAAGCTAAAGGAGAGTTTCAATAAAGAGCGTGCAGATTGGAACACGGAAAAATCCGCTTTGCAGAAAAGAGCCGAAGACGCAGAGCGGCTCTTAAACCGGTGGCAGATGAGCTGACTGGCGTAAAGCGGCAGATACATACCATGACTACTGTTGTGTTTGGTAAGCATCCTTGCCTTATACCTTCAACATATCTTTCCATGCGTTGCCGGTTTATTGACGTTTGTAACGATGCAGACTCTGATGTACAGAACAAGCTGAAAGCTACCTACACACTGATAGAGAAATTGTATACCGGCGCGCAACGAATCATCTGCACCGCTTCTCACAATAAGCCGCCCCCGACGTTAATCAAAGATACCTTAGCCAGGCTATCTATGTTACCTACCCGGGTAGAAGAGCTAAAGAGATCTTCTGCAAGGGCTGGCGCTTTGACTGCACTAACCCGGGCAAAAGCATGGGTGCCCGATCTTGATCCGGCACACGTCATTAAAGGCTACCCAAGCTTAAAAGAAGATGGATCAGAATTTTGCACTGAGGATCTCCGCGCCATAAACCGGGAAGTTCGTCCACTGGCTTGTCAACTTGCTGAAGAAACTGATATGTCATTTTACCAAGTGCGTTATGACATCAATAACAAACGGGTTGCTGCACTGACTCCTGAGGCTGAAAACCTGATCCCTCCAATCCGTAAGCACACTTATGCCTCTGATATTGAATCGTCCACCCTTATAAGCGACAAAGCTGTGTTCCAAGCGTTAACTGGGATCGACTGGATAACTATTGACTTCCAGCCGCTGGGTAGAGACGAAGAGGATGAACCGATGCAAGATGATCCGCAGCCTCAGGTCAAGCTGGTGACCAATCATAATCCGGAGGCCAGTTTAGTCTTCCACGTGCTGCAACACGTATTTGAGAAAACAATTATCCTTTTGGGCACTGAACGCCTTGTAATAGGCTAGTTAAAACACTTGGTCTGTTATGCCTTCATGCATATTTATGTGCAACTGATGCTTGCTAATCCGCCATGCTTAAGATATGATGTTCATAATCCGCAATTTACTCAAGCTATCCCTGCAGATAAAAAGCTTAAAGCGCCCTGGTGGTTTACCACCGGGCGGGTCATAATGCCCAAATATGTATATATAACCAAGGTTTATAGCCAAAGTTATAGAAAGATAACCAAATATGGAAATACGTGATACATGTGACCTTGAGTCATAATGTTGGCTGTCCAACTTTGTAGTGAGGGTAACAACCCTAATCCGGAGCATCAGTAACTCATGTTATATGATGCCGATTTACAATAAAACCGTTCTGGGTTGTGATAAACACCGGTTTATTCAATACTGGTGACTTTGAGTCGAAACTAGACCGGGCTGATAGTCTCCGGATTATAACTTGATCATGTACTGACAACTTGGAGTTGACAGCCTAACCGGGTTGATGAACACCGGTTTAAAAACATCACAAATCTTGTCAAAAGAGAGAAAAACTTAGCAAAAAGCAAATAAAACCGTTGTAGTCGAGGCTTTTCACGGGCTGCCAGGCCCCAAATTCGAGGCTTTTCATGGGCTGCCAGGCCACTGAGTTAAACCATTTTTGCAAAGCCTTTTAAGATGGTCCTCAATCCTTAACCAAACATCATTTTAACTTGACAAGTTCAGGGTCTTATTAGAGTAACTTGTCAAAGTTCGATGGGTCGTACCAGGTTTACCTGGGCGGAGTGACTTACTTAAAGATGTAGGCTAACCTGGGGTTTTAGGTGTATACACCAGGCTTCCAAGCCATGGCTTGATAGCCTATTACAAGTGTAGATTCTTTGTTCATTCCGACAGCAAAGAATCCCCAAGTAACATTTTGAGCTCTGCTCAGTGGGTGCCCATGTTTGAGTTGTTGTTTTATAACACTCTCTTTGGCCCCGGATTGATTTGGCTTTGAGCCTAACAATAGGTGTGACTACGGTTCGGATACGACCAAGCCCCCAAGTGATGTTGTGGCATTGCGCCGATCAAGAGGTGTAGCTATGGTTCGGATACGACCAAGCTCCCAAGTGATATTGTATAAATCTTTGATAAGCTGAATCAAGGGGTAAACCGGGCGACGCTTTAAAAAAAGAAGCTCCATGTAACCACACATGATGTAAGAAAAACAACAGATACCCCGCTTTAGCTGAGGTTCCGGTTTATTATATTGACCATAGTATATAAATTGTCATAGCTATGTACATAAGCAGAGCCTATGGCTCAAGTATAGTAGGGTCGAAGATGAGCTATATTCCACGGTCGGTGGGTCTCCTCCTCCGATTTACGTGAGTCTTTGCGCTCTCGAACATCGATTAGGTAGTACGACCCGTTGTGCAGATTCTTGCTGACCACAAAGGGTCCTTCCCAAGGGGGGATAATTTGTGCATATCCGTCTGATCCTGGATGAGTCGGAGCACCAAATCGCCTTCTTGAAAGGTTCTTGTTCTAACCCGGCGGCTGTGATAACGACACAGATCTTGCTGATAAATCGCCGAACGGGCTGCTGCCATGTCACACTCCTCATCTAACAGGTCAACAGCTTCCTGCCGTGCCTTCTCATTGTCAGCTTCGACATATGCCGCTACACGGTGCGGGTCATGACGGATGTCACTAGGAAGAACCGCTTCCGCTCCATAAACCATGAAGAACGGTGTGTACCCCGTCGATCCGTTGGGTGTGGTATTGATGCTCCATAACACAAAAGGTAACTCCTCAACCCAACAACCTGGCATCCGTTGCAAAGGAACCATAATCCGGGGTTTTATGCCTCTCAAGATCTCTTGGTTGGCCCTCTCCGCTTGACCATTGGACTGGGGGTGAGCCACTGATGACACATCAAGCCGGATGTGCTCACGTTGACAAAACTCCTTCATGGCACCCTTTGATAGATTGGTACCATTATCTGTTATAATGTTGTGTGGAAAACCAAGCCGGAAGATCACCTTTTTTATGAATTGAACCATCGTAGCTGCATCACACTTACTGACTGGCTTTGCCTCCACCCACTTGGTGAATTTATCAACCGCCACCAAAAGGTGGGTCTTCTTGTCCTTGGACCACTTAAAGGGCCCAACCATATCCAGCCCCCATGTTGCAAACGGCCAAGTGATTGGAATCATCCTCAATTCTTGAGTCGGTACATGAGCGCGTCGTGAGAATTTTTAACATCCATCACACCTTTTGACCAAGTCCTCAGCATCAGCATGAGCTGTTAACCAATAAAAACCGTGACGAAATGCCTTGGCCACCAGAGATTTTGAACCGGCATGGTGACCACAATCTCCTTCATGGATCTCACGCAAAACTTCACGGCCTTCTTCAGGGGACACACAGCATTGAAACGCCCCTGTCACACTGCAATGATGTAACTCTCCATTGATAATAGTCATGGACTTGGTCCACCGGATTATCTGCCTGGCCAAAGTTTCATCCTCTGGTAACTCGCCCTGGTTCATATACGCCAAATATGGAACCGTCCAATTCGGAATAACATGAAGAGCCGCCACCAACTGATCTTCCGGATCAGGAATAGCCAAATCCTCTTCACCAGGGAGCTTGACGGACGGATTATGCAGCACATCCAGGAAGACATTAGGTGGAACCGGTTTACGTTGGGAACCCAAGCGGCTTAAAGCGTCCGCCGCTTCATTCTTCCGCCGGTCCACATGATCCACCTGATAACCTTTGAAGTGACCTGCAACAATATCCACCTCACGACGATATGCCACCATGAGTGGGTACTTGGAGTCCCAAGTGCCGGACACTTGTTGAGCCACTAGGTCCGAGTCACCGAAGCACTTAACTCGGCTTAGGTTCATCTCCTTAGCCATCCGAAGACCATGGAGTAAGGCCTCATATTCAGCTGCAATGTTAGTGCAAGGGAACATTAAACAGAGAACATAAAAAAACTTATCACCTCATGGGGAAGTTAATACAACTCCAGCCCCCGAGCCCTCCAATTGCATGGACCCATCAAAATGAATAGTCCAATAAGTATGATCCGGCTTCTCTTATGGCGCTTGTAGTTCTGTCCAATCATTGATGAAATCCACAAGTGCCTGAGATTTGATCGCTGTTCGGGGTATGTATTTCAACCCATGAGGCCCGAGCTCGATAACCCACTTAGCAATCCGGCCAGTTTCGTCCCTGTTCTGGATTATATCCCCCAAAGGAGCAGAGCTGACCACCATGATGGAATGACCTTGAAGATATAGCTTAAGCTTCCGGCTGGCCATGAAAACTCCATACACCAACTTCTGCCAATGCGGGTACCTTTGCTTGGACTCAATAAGTACCTCACTGATATAGTAAACTGGCCGTTGAACCAGATATTCCTTTCCGGACTCCTTGCGCTCCACCACAATAGCCACGCTAATAGCCCGGGCGTTAGCTGCCACATATAGCAACAATGGCTCTTTGTCAACCGGAGCAGTGAGAACCGGCGGATTAGCCAGCTGCCACTTTAAGTCCTCAAATGCTTCATTAGAGGCATCACTCCACACAAAGTTATCCGTTTTCTTCAACATCTGATACAAAGGGATGGCCTTCTCGCCAGGGCGACTGATAAACCGGCTCAACACGGCAATCCGGCCTGCCAGGCGTTGAACATCACTGATACACTTCGGTTTGGCCAAAGAGGTAATGGCTTTGATCTTTTCCAGTTAGCTTCAATGCCCCTGTTAGACACCAAAAAGCCCAAGAGCTTGCCTGCCGGTACACCAAAAACGCACTTGGCCGGATTAAGCATCATTTTATAAACCCGCGGGTTATCAAAGGTCTCCTTCAAGTCATCTATGAATCTCTCCTTCTGTCTAGATTTTACCACAATATCATCCACATAAGCATGAACATTGCGGCCGATCTGATCATGAAGACAATTCTGCACACACCGTTGATAAGTCGCCCGGGCACTCTTGAGCCCAAAGGGCATAGACACAGAACAGAAGGCTCCAAAAGGAGTTATGAAGGCTTTCTTCTCCTGGTCCTTAAATGCCATTTTGATTTGATGATAACCATAATATGCATCCACAAAGCTCAAACGCTCGCAACCAGTCGTAGCATCAATGATTTGATCAATACGCGGGAGAGCAAAAGGATCTGCTGGGCAGGCCTTGTTGAGATCTGTATAGTCTACACACATACGCCAAGTGCCATTCTTCTTAAGTACTAGCACCGGATTAGCCAACCACTCAGGATGAAACACTTCAATGATAAACCCAGCCGCCAAGAGCCTGGCAACTTCTTCTCCAATAGCCTTGCGTCTTTCTTCATTGAACCGGCAGAGAAATTGCTTGACCGGTTTATACTTGGGATCAACATTGAGAGTGTGCTCAGCGAGTTCTCTTGGCACACCTGGCATGTCAGAAGGTTTCCACACAAAGATGTCCCGATTCTCATGGATGAACTCGATGAGCGCGCTTTCCTATTTCGGATCCAAGTTAGCGCTGATGCTAAACTGCTTGGATGAATTGCCTGGAACGAAATCAACAAGCTTAGTCTCATCAGCCGATTTAAACTTCAAAGTCGGTTCATGCTCTGTAGTTGGCTTTTTCAAAGAAGTCATATCTGCCGGATCAACATTGTCCTTGTAGAACTTCAATTCTTCCGTTGCACAAACCGACTCAGCATATGCCACAGCACCTTCTTCAAACTCCAAAGCGATCTTGCGGCTCCCATGCACTGTTATAGTTCCCCTGTGACCCAGCATCTTGAGCTGCAGATAGACATAACAAGGTCGTGCCATAAACTTAGCATAAGCTGGCCTTCCAAACAAGGCATGATATGGGCTTTTGATTTTCACCACTTCGAAGGTCAATGTTTCTGATCTCGAGTCATGCTCATCTCCGAAAGCCACCTCCAGAGCTATTTTACCAACAGGATATGCCGATTTACCAGGCACCACACCATGGAACATTGTATTGGACGGTTTAAGATTTTTATCTGTTAACCCCATGCGACGGAAAGTTTCGTAATAAAGGATATTGATACTACTCCCCCCATCCATGAGTACCTTAGTGAACTTATAACCTCCCACCTGAGGCGCCACCACCAATGCCAGATGACCCGGGTTGTCAACCCGAGGTGGATGATCCTCTCTACTCCACACGATCGGCTGCTCAGACCAGCGCAAGTAACGGGGCACCGCCGGTTCAATGGAGTTCACTGCCCTCTTATGAAGCTTCTGATCGCGCTTTCACAAGCTAGTGGTGAAGACATGATACTGCCCACTATTCAACTGCTTTGGGTTGCTCTGATAACCCGACTGCTATTGTTGCTGCTGATTGCCCTGATGATTATAACCACCTTGGTTGCCCTAATTGCCTTGATTGTTATGTCCACCCTGATTACCGTGGAAGCCTGAACCGGAATTGCCTCCACCATAACCCGGCCCATGAGATCCGGGGCCTGAACCGCCACCCGGTCCATGATCATACTGAAAGAGATCAGAATTTTTGAACTCCTGCATGATATAACAATCCTTCAAGAGGTGCATGGACGGTGTCTCCTTCGTTCCGTGCTTTGGGCAAGGCTGGTTCAACAGATAAGACAGGCGGTCCGGGTTAGAACTTGGCCCTCCACCACGCTGCGGCGGTTTACCCTTACGCCGCTGACCCTTGTCCTGCGCATTGGTATTAGCCACAAAATCCAGGCTGGCATCTGCTTTACGCTTACCATTATTTCCATGACTCGCCGGGTTATGCTGCTGCCCCTTGGTATTGCCGCTATTCTTTCCCTTCTGTGTCTTGTCATTGTTGGAATCGGGATCCTTGGTACTATCAGAGTCGACATACTTCACTAGAGAAGTCATGAGAGTCCCCATGTCATTGAAGTGACGCCTGAGCCGTCCCAATTTCAACTTCAGTGGTGTAAACCGGTAATTGCCTTCCAACGTCAAAATGGCCGTATCAGCGTTGATGCGGTCTGATGAATGCAAGATTTGTGAAACCCGACGTACCCAATGGGTTGTTGATTCTCCTTCCTCATGTACACAGGCAGCCAAGTCCACAATCGACACAGGCTGCTTGCACGTGTCTTTGAAATATTGAATAAGCCTGGCTCTCAGCTTGGCCCATGACCCAATGGAGTTAGCCGGAAAGTTTTTCAACCAAGTGTGAGTCGTTCCCTCCAACATCATGGTAAAGTATTTTGCACACGCCGCATCATCCACATCCAGCATCTCCATTGCCATCTCATAGCTTTCGACCCATGTCTCGGGGGATAAATCGGCGGTGTAATTCGGCACTTTGTGCGGGCATTTGGAATCCTTGGGCAGGCGCACGTTACGAAGCGCTGGGACGAGACATGGTACTCCCAAAGAGCTGGAAGTAACTCCTGGCTCCACCGATGTGGTTGGATGAACCAGAGTAAGTTGATGGGCCTCGTGCTGTGCTGCTAACTCGGCCTCTCGACGAGCTCGAGCGTGATCCACCACATCCTGAGCATCACCTCCACCACCCGCCGGGTTATGGCCACAAGGCGGATCACGGTTTCGCACATTGCTTGACACGACCGGTTCATCCATACGCCTGCTGTAGCTCTGGCTTGGGTGGGGAGTAGAATGGATCCTCTCGCGGCTATATGAATAATCCTCCTGTTGAAGCAAAGCTGTCTGAAGAAGCTCCCTAACCCGTCACGTCTCGACTGCCACCGGAGACTCGCCTTCGATCGGGAGGGCCGCCAGCCATGAAGCGGCAGCGACAATGTTGTCCATCGGGTTAGAGTAATGACCCGGTGGCATTGGGACATGCTGTGCCACATTGTTGTTCTGGTGAGGCGGATCCACCAAACGTGGCTGAACCGGCGCCCCTGCTCCAGGTGCCTCTGCCCGGTTTACCACCGGCAGGTTACTGGTCCCTGCTCCTGGGGTATTAAAGAGGTTCCTTGCTTCATAAACCGGCGCCAGACGAAATCGGTACCTCCTTTTCAGGACATCATTCGACGCACTCTGATCCAGCATAAGCCGGTAAGCCTGTGCATCCAATGCGGCCCGTTTCGTAGCCATCCTGGTATCCTCAGCTGCCAAGTCGGCTTTGGCCTGGGTGATCTGATCTTTCACCTTCACTATTTCCACATTATGTGCATCTTGATCCGCCGGGTTAACCTCCGCCATCAGCGTTGCCAAAGCGTCAAATAAATCAGATAGAACCTAAGCCGGCGGTCGCACAGGGCCTCCTTCTACAGCCGCTGTTGTTGTTGTTGATCCGGAAATCATCGCCGCTGCGGCGCTGGTTGTGTACTATTATCTACTACACAACGTTCTTCTTGTAGACGTTGTTGGGCCTGCAAGTGCACAGGTTTGTAGGACAGTAGTAAATTTCCCTAAAGTGGATGACCTAAGGTTTATCAATCCGTAGGAGGCGTAGGATGAAGATGGTCTCCCTCAAACAACCCTGCAACCAAATAACAAAGAGTCTCTTGTGTCCCCAACACACCCAATACAATGGTAAATTGTATAGGTGCACTAGTTCGGCGAAGAGATGGTGATACAAGTGCAAAATAGATGGTAGATATAGGTTTTTGTAATCTGAAATTATAAAAACAGCAAGGTAGCGAGCGATAAAAGTGGGCGTAAACGGTATTGCAATGATAGGAAACAAGGCCTAGGGTTCATACTTTCACTAGTGCAAGTTCTCTCAACAATAATAACATACATAGATCATATAACAAGCCCTCAACATACAACAAAGAGTCACTCCAAAGCCACTAATAGCGGGGAACGAACGAAGAGATTATGCTAGGGTATGAAACCACCTCAAAGTTATTCTTTCGGATCAATCTATTCAAGAGTTCGTACTAGAATAACACCTTAAGACACAAATCAACCAAAACGCTAATGTCACCTAGATACTCCATTCTCACCTCAAGTATCCGTGGGCATGATTATACGATATGCGTCACAGAATCTCAGATTTATCCAACCAACAAAAAAGTACTTCAAAGAGTGCCCCAAAGCTACTACCGGAGAGTCAAGAACGTGTGCCAACCCCTATGCATAGGTTCTTGGGCGGAACCCGCAAGTTGTCACCAAAACATACATCAAGAGGCACATGATATCCCATTGTCACCACAGATAAGCACGGCAAGACATACATCAAGTGTTCTCATAAAAGACTCAATCCGATAAGATAACTTCAAAGGGAAAACTCAATTCATCACAAGAGAGTAGAGGGGGAGAAACATCATAAGATCTAACTACAATAGCAAAGCTCGGGAAACATCAAGATCGTGCCATAGAGGGAACACGAGAGAGAGAGAGAGAGAGAGAGAGAGAGAGAGAGAGAGAGAGAGAGAGAGAGAGAGAGAGAGAGAGATCAAACACATAGCTACTGGTACATACCCTCAGCCCTGAGGGTGAACTACTCCCTCCTCGTCATGGATAGCGCCGGGATGATGAAGATGGCCACCGGTGAAGGATCCCCCCTCCGGCATGGTGCCGAGAAGGGCTCCCGAGAGGTTTTTGGTGGCTACATAGGCTTACGGCGGCGGAACTCCCGATCTATCTTCTGTTTTGGAAGTTTTAGGGTACGTAGGTATATATGGGTGCAAGGGGTACGTCGGTGGACCTCCGGGGTGCTCACGAGGCAGGGGGCGCGCCCAGGGGGTGCGCCCCACCCTCGTGGGCAGCCCGGGACTCCCCTGACGTGCAATCCAAGTCCATCAGGTGGGTTTCCTTCCAAAATTAACTTCTCCAGTTGATTTCGTTCCGTTTTGACTCCGTCTGATATTCCTTTTCCTCGAAACACTGAAATAGGCATAAAACAGCAAATCTGGGCTGGGCCTCCGGTTAATAGGTTAGTCCCAAAAATAATATAAAAGTGGATAATAAAGCCCAATATTGCCTAAAATAGTAGACAAAGTAGCATTCAAAAATTATAGATACATTGGAGACGTATCATGTACCGGCCATGAAGATCGCAACCCGGTTTGGCAGATCAAAGGGGTCCGAAATACTGTCGCCATCGGAACAGCCCCCAAGCCGGCCATCTTGCAACTGATATAACGACTCTGTCTCTCCGGTCGATGACTCGTCGTCGGAATAAACGATGGTTTCACCACCAGATTCTGATCTATCCTCAGATTCCCCTCCGTGGATGACTCCCACGAAGGCATGCTTCCTGACAGGCTTAACCCGTGCAGATCTCGCACGCTGAGCCGTTTCGACGAGGTCGGTGCAGATGGTCGGCTCAGGGCCCAGTTCGTCGATATTGCCAATGAAAATGTGTATGCCACCGAAGGGGACCCGGTACCCGTACTCGATTGAGCCGGCCTCGGGGCCCCAGCCTGCATCGTCGATGTAGAGCTTGCCACGACGACTCTTGATCATCCGGTGAAAGGATCGATATGGTTGACTAGAGGGGGGTGAATAGGCAACTGAATTTTTTTTGTGCTTTTCTTTAACAATTTAAACCTTGCGACAAAATAGGTTGTCTAGATATGCAACTACGTGGACAACCTATATGATGTAATGACAACTAGCACACAAGCAAACAATAGATACAACACAAGTAAGCTTGCAAAAGTAAAGGCACGCAATAACCAAGAGTGGAGCCGGTGAAGACGAGGATGTGTTACCGAAGTTCCTTCCTTTTAAGGGGAAGTACGTCTCTGTTAGAGCGGTGTGGAGGCACAATGCTCCCCAAGAAGCCACTAGGGCCACCGTAATCTCCTCATGCCCTCACATAATGCGAGATGCCATGATTCCACTATTGGTGCCCTTGAAGGCGGCGACCGAACCTTTACAAACAAGGTTGGGGCAATCTCCACAACACTTGGAGGCTCCCAACAACACCATGAAGCTTCACCACAATGGAGTATGGCTTCGAGGTGACCTCAACCGTCTAGGGTGCTCAAACACCCAAGAGTAACAAGATCCTCTAGGGATTAGTGGGGGGAATCGAATATCTCTTGGTGGAAGTGTAGATCAGGCCCTTGTCACCCAATCCCGAGGTAATCAACAAGTTTGATTGGCTAGGGAGAGAGATCGGGCCAAAATGGAGCTTGGAGCAACAATGGAGCTTGGAGGTGGAAGAATTAGTCAACTAGAGGTAGGAGACGCCCCTTTTATAGTCATGGAAAAGATCCAACCGTTATCCACATGTTCAGCCTGTGAAATGCGGTACTACCGCTCCAGGAGCGCGGTACTACCGCAAGGCCACGCGGTACTACCTTGGAGGACCACGGTACTTCCGCGGCAGCAGCAGAGGCCGGGACTATTGCTCCCCCTTGCGGTACTACCACAAGGCAGGAAAGTCAAAGCCTACGAAGAGCGCGGATGAAATAAAATACATCCGTGCCTACTTCCGCTGAAAATGAAACAGTGCAAAACTCCGACGCGGTACTACCGCGCATGAGGCGCGGTACTACCGTTGAGGCGCGGATGTAAAAAATTACATCCGCTCCTACTACTGTGATGCAGCGGTACTAGGTATGAGGGCCATGGTACTACGACTCCAGGGGAGCGGTACTACCGTGGCATCCCGCGGTACTACCGCGCAGGACATGCAGTACTACCGTGAGAGCGCGGATGTAAAAAATTACATCTGCCCCTACTACCGTACCGGAGCAGGCCTGGGAGCCACGGTACAAAGGCTCCAGAGGAGCGGTACTACCGTGACCCCCAGCGATACTAACGCAGGTGCTTGCGGTACTACCGCTCCATAGAGCAGTACTACCGCAAGTACAGCAGTAGCGTCAGATTAAACACAACTAGGATAACAGAGAGATGCTCCAAAGTGCAAGGGAAAGGAAGGACATGTGTACGTGTTAATTCCACCAGAACCTTTCCGACGCGGACCCCCTCTTAATAGTACGGCTCTCCTATGACTCAAATCCACCAAAGAGAAACGTAGAACAACGCCGTCTTCAATAGTCTTCGAGGGGCACCGAATCGTCTCGTGCCTAGTGATGAAGCGTCTGAGAAACTCAAGGCACACGATTAGTCCGCAAAAGCATCGTCATCAATCACCAAAACACCTAAGGGTTAAATATGCCCTTACAATCTCCCCCTTTTTGGTGGATTGATGACAATACGGGATTTGCACATAGATGAGATAATATAGGGCAAAGGCAAACCCCACCTCTCTAGAATATAGACGGGCTCCCCCTAGATGTGTGCAATCTAGATAGATGCTTTGGATTGCATAGCACACAAGCTAGGATCAACACTCCCCCTATATTTTAGAGACTGGCATGATGACTAACATCTAAGCAGAGCATAGCATAAAGGTAGCACAATATATCACGATCTTGCTAAGATAGATAGAGTGCATATGTCTTACACCATATGAAGTAAAGCAACCCAAAGCAACTGAAATGAGGTTCAAACAAGAAAGCAGCAAACACACCGAACACGAACGACGACACACGACTCGCAAATCCCTACACTCTCCCCCCCTTCGGCATCGAGACGCCAAAAAGGAAGAGAGGACACCTACACACAAGAGGTGGCTCAAGCAAGGAACTCATCCCAACCCTCTCCGTCGGACTCCTCGACAGCAGGGATGGTCTCCTCGACGTCCTCCTCAAAATTAGTCCACCTGTAGCCTTGCTTCTCCATCCACTCGGCATCTGGAGTGATGCGATCCTTAGAACCGCCAGACACATCCTCACCATAGAGCTGCAAGATCTTCTTGTCCCGGCGACGACTCTCCTTGGATGCCACGTGAGTCCTGTACTGGCCCTTAGCTTGCATGCAGAAAAGAGTCTTCATCTTGTCCTTCAGCTTCTTGGCCCACGAGGGCATAGAGGAACTATGGGAAGGCCTGGCAGCACGGTCCTCAGCAACATCCTCTGCGCCAACATCCTCCTCATCAACAGCAGCCCTAGCAGCAGACGCCTCAGCGCGAGTAGTAGTGTTGGCCCAGTTGGACTTGACACGGAGACAGATGAGATCATGGCGAATCCAGTCTGGAGCAAGGAACTCCTCACCAGGGAACATCTTCTCCCAAGTCTTCGAGATCAGCAGAAACAGATAGGGCCCATAGATAGGCACTTTGCGGTTGAACACCGCAAACCGAAGCTCACACCACATGATGTGTGAGACATCAAGTGGCTGAGTCTGAGACAAACGAGCCTCCTCGCAAATGAGCATCATATCCACCATATAGGCATGAACCTTGTCCTTGTCACCAATGCGAGGGAACAAGGAGTTGCGGAAGATGCGATACATGATATCCAGAAAAGAGTTGAGCACAAACCCCGTCTTGCCATTGGGAAGCGCCTTCTCAAAATAGTATGGCTGAAGCTTGTCCTTGTTAGCAGACTCGGAATTAGCATGGGGGCGAACACCCATGGGAGTGTTAAGCCCGTCATCAGGAACGTGGAGCAGGTCCATGAACTCCTTCCAAGTAGCAGTCATCTTACGGCCATTGGTCATCCAGGTCATCCTTCGCTCCTCATCATGGTGAAAATATACTGAGGCAAAGAACTGACACATGAGCTCAGGGTCATAGTCAAGGTGATAAGAGATCACATGTTCAATACCAAACTGCTCCACCAGGTCCAGAGCTTCTCCAAAGTACGCACGATGCTTGTCCTTCCTCATGTGATGCATTTCTATCCATTTGACATCCACATAGGTATTCTGCTTGTTCTTGATGACATCCAGATAAGTGAGAGTCGGTAGCTTGTTCCAAAACAGCTCACAACCTTTGACAGTAGCATGAGGGTTCACATACGGGTTGAGCTGCCTGAGACGAACAAACTCAGATTGGGGTATCTCGTCCATTCCCTCTGCGGGTTCCTTGTGCTTGCTAGCTGATGACTTGACATGGCGCTTGGGGGCACTGGAGCCCTCTGGTGCTTCCCCTGGATTGCGAAGACGCTTGGAGCCCGTGTCATGACTAGGATTCGAACGGCGAGAGCCACCACCTGAGACACAAACGCAAAAACACCCACGACAAGCAAAAAGAATCAATGCAAAGACCACGGCAAAGCACAAGAAACACATAAAAAGTATACTTGAAAGTTGCCATGAGATAGAGGTGAACCACGGTAGTACTGCCAAGGCCTGCGGTACTAAAATTTTAGTACCGCTCCAAGTCGCGGTAGTACCATGCAAGGTCACGGTAGTACCGTGGTGGGAGCGATAGTAAAACTTTAGTGCCGCAGCGAGTGCGGTAGTACCGCGCCAGACGGGCGGTAGTACCGAACAGGCGGTAGTACCGCGCCAGACGGGCGGTAGTACCGCACCGCGTCAGATCCAAACGATGGTTTGAATCTGAAAAGAACCGCGAAACCACGGCGGTGCTACGGTGATCAAATCTAGCACAGGACAAAAGACAAGTATAAATCCTACGCAATACTACGCTCCTTCATCCTACTCTTGCATAGATTTAGCCTAAGAATCTCTAGAACACACAAGTCTCCCCCCAAAAACCTAGAGACAACGAACACAACAAAAACGAGAAGGAGTTGGGGAAAGACCTTGGTCCATAGCAAGAGCACGTGGTGGGGAACGATCCCACCGGACGGAATCACGGGAGGGCAGCCGGAGGCGGAGATCCGGTGACGGACGCCGGCCCCTTTCTTGAGCGAGGGAGAGAGAGAGAGACGAGGTGGGGAACTGGCGAATGGGTATGGGGGAGTTAGAACTCCCCCAGCCCGTCCTTATCCCCACGCGTCTGTGACATCGCGGTAGTACTGCATGTCATCGCGGTAGTACCGCTCGAGCGGAAGTACCGCACCGAAGCGGTAGTACCGCTCTCCCAGGCAGCAGTAAAAAATTACTGCCGCGTGGGGGAGGTAGTACCGTGCTCCCCTCACGCGGTAGTACCGTAGCTGGCTGCGGTAGTACCGTGAGTTCAAGAAAAAGCAGGTTTCAAACAAACAAAGGAGGTCTTTGCAAGGAACTTTTAGCATAAAGGACACCACAAGAACACGCACAACCCAAAGGCAGAGAGACAACAAAAAGCAACCACACAACACAACCTCTCAAAAGGAGAGGACGGTGGCCGGAGCCACCTATGTTTGAGTTAGTTGGTATGGCACCGCGAAGAATTATCCTTGGGCCCATGACCAAAAGTCGTCTTTGAAGCACAAGTACCATCAAAAATGGCTAATGTGAAAGAGTTGATCAATTTATGCATAATGGGGGGAGGGAGAGTTCATTGAGAGAACAACACTCCTCCTATGTCCATGCCTGCACCTAAACTAGACAACAAGTTGAGTGTGGTGGTGGGTGCAGGGGTTCAAGTCACATTGCTCGAATCAATGATATTTAGCTCATGCCTTAACTCGCGAAATCTTGCTTCATCCAAGGGCTTCATGAAAATATCTGCAAGGTTATCATGAGTGTTGACATACTTGAGCTCGATCTCCCCTCGCCTAATGTGATCCCGGATGAAGTGATACCGAATCTCAATATGCTTCATCTTGAAGTGTTGCACCGGGTTGAGAGAAATCTTGATGGCACTTTCATTATCACACCAAAGAGGCACTTTGTCACAAATGACACCGTACTCCTTTAAAGTTTGCCTCATCCATAAAAGTTGTGCACAACAACTACCGACCGCCACATATTCCACTTCGGTGGACGAGAGAGACACACAACTTTGCTTCTTGGAAGACCAACTCACCAAAGAGCAACCAAGAAATTGGCACCCTCCAGAAGTGGACTTCCTATCCACCTTGTCTCCCGCCCAATCAGAATCCGTAAATCCTTCAAGCTTGAAGTTAGCTCCTCTTGGGTACCATAGGCCAAAGTTTGGGGTATGAGCCAAATATCGAAAGATTCGCTTGACCGCCACAAAGTGGCTTTCCTTTGGTGCGGCTTGGAACCATGCGCACATTCCCACACTCAACATGATGTCCGGTCTAGATGCACAAAGGTAAAGCAAGGAACCAATCATAGAGCGATATACCTTTTGATCCACCGCTTTACCATTGGGATCAATGTCAAGTTGGCACTTCGTGGGCATCGGAGTAGAGGCCGGCTTGACATCACTTAACTTGAATCTCTTAAGCATGTCTTGAGTGTATTTGGCTTGGTTGATGAAGGTACCTTCTCTTCTTTGTTTGATATCAAAACCAAGGAAGAACTTCAACTCTCCCATCGAAGACATCTTGAACTTAGAGGTCATGAGAGCGGCAAATTCTTCATTGAAAGCATTGTTAGGGGAACCAAAGATAATGTCATCAACATATAGTTGGCACACAAACAACTCCCATGTGACCTTCTTAGTAAAAAAAGTGGGATCAATTTTCCCAACTTCAAATCCACGATCTTGTAACAACTCGGTAAGGTGGTCATACCACGCACGTGGGGATTGTTTAAGGCCATAGAGTGCCTTATCGAGTTGATACACATGATCCGGGAAGTAAGGATCCTCGAACCCGAGGGGTTGCTTGACATAAACCAACTCATTAATAGGACCATTAAGAAAAGCACTTTTCACATCCATTTGTTGTAACTTAAAGTTGTGATGGGAAGCATAAGTAATCAACAAACGAATGGATTCAAGGCGAGCAACGGGAGCAAAGGTTTCACCGTAGTCGATACCCTCGACTTGGGAGTAGCCTTGTGCTACCAATCTTGCCTTGTTGTGAATGATGTTCCCATGAGCATCTTGCTTGTTCTTGAAAATCCACTTGGTTCCAATGACGTTATGGTTCCCCGAAGGCCGTGGCACCAACCTCCACACCTTGTTGTACTCGAAGTTGTTGAGTTCTTCATGCAAGCATTGAGCCAATCTGAGTCTTCGAGCGCCTCATAGACCTTTTGGGGTTCAACACAAGAGACAAATGCGTGATGCTGACAATAGTTTGCTAATTGTCTACGAGTGCTTACCCCCCTCTCTTAGGCTTCCAACCACATTCTCCATGAGATGGCCTTTGGTGGTGAGTTTGGAAGCAATCTTAGCGGCACAACGCTCTAATTACTCCTCGGATGTGGAAGGAGGAGGGTTAACTTGATCATCTTGAGCGTCGTCTTGAGCTTGTTCTTGATCTTGAGCTTGCTCATGATCTTGAACTTGCTCGAGGGGGAGAACTTGACCTTGGGCATCATTTGGAGATTCACCACCATCTTGAGATTGATCTTGCCCTTGGTCTTGTTCCCGGGGTTGAGGGCCTACACTTTGTTCTTCGGAAGCGTGTGGGTCTTGAGTAGATGAAGGCTCCACTTGAGTGGAGCATTGTCCTTCTCCTTCGGCCACAAGGGGTTCCTCAATGGGTAGAATATGACCAATACCCATTCTTCTTATGGCTTGGGGAGGAATTTCATCACCTACATCACAAGTACCACTTTGCTCCACTTGGGAGCCATTGTTTTCGTCAAACTCCACATTACACATCTCCTCAATGAGTCCGGTGGACTTGTTGAGAACACGGTAAGCATGAGAGTTTGTAGCATAACCAACAAATATGCCCTCATAAGCTCTAGCCTCAAATTTAGACAAAGGAACACCTTTCTTGAGAATGAAACACTTACACCCGAACACCCGGAAATACTTGAGATTGGGCTTGTTTCCGGTGAGTATCTCATAAGGGGTCTTGTTCAAGCCTTTGCAGAGATAGAGCCGATTGGATGCATGACATGCGGTGTTGATGGATTCAGCCCAAAAGTTGTATGGAGACTTGAACTCCGCCATCATGGTCCTTGCCGCATCCATCAACGTCCGGTTCTTCCTCTCCGCAACACCATTTTGTTGAGGGGTATAAGGTGCAGAATATTTATGCTTGATCCCCTCATCACTAAGAAACTCATCCAAGGTGTAGTTCTTTAACTCGGTGCCGTTGTCACTTCTTATTGTCAAGATCTTTGCATTATGTTGACGTTGAGCTTCATTTGCAAAGTCGATGAAGGTTTGTTGAGTCTCACTCTTCCTCTTGAAGAAGTATACCCAAGTGTATCTTGAATAATCATCCACAATCACCAAGCAATACTTTCTACCCCCAAGACTATCAAAGGATGGAGGCCCAAAGAGGTCCATGTGCAGGAGCTCCAAGGGTCTCTTTGAGTAGATGATAGTCATGGGAGGGTGAGCCGTCTCATGAAACTTTCCTTCGATACAAGCACTGCAAGCACGATCTTTGGCAAAACTAACATTTGTTAGTCCACGGACATGGTCCCCCTTGAGAAGACATTGCAAAGATCTCATATTGACGTGGGCTAAACGGCGATGCCAAAGCCATCCCACATCAACTTTAGCCATTAGGCATGTCGCGGTCTTAGTGGGTTGCTCCGAAAAGTTAATCACATAGAGACCATTCTCGACATGCCCAACAAAGGCTACTTTAAGAGTCTTGCTCCACAAGAGGGCCACGGTATCAATATCAAAGAAGGTGGCAAAGCCCATGAGTGCAAGTTGACGAACGAAAAGTAAATTGAACTCAAGGGACTCAACAAGCATGACTTTCTCGATCGTTAGATCATGAGAAATGACAACCTTGCCAAGACCCAATACCTTAGAATGTGAGGCATCACCCCACTTGACATTAGTGGGCATAGATGGGATCTTTTGCACGTCCACCACCAAGTCCTTGCTCCCGGTTATATGATTTTTTGCTCCACTATCGAGCAACCATGATCCCCCACCGGAAGCAAACACCTACAAGAGATCAATGCTTGGTTTTAGGTACCCATTTTGTAATGGGTCCTTTGATGTTAGTAACAAGGGTCTTAGGAACCCAAATAGACCATTCAACGTACTCATAAGAAGAACCAACAAATTTAGCATAAACATGCCCATCACTAGCACGTCACAACACATAAGAGGGGTTAAAGTCGCCGGCTTTGTTGGGAGAGATGGCTTTGCCCTTTTTGGCATCACCACTCTTCGCATTGTTCTTCTTCTCCTTAGGAGCACCCTCTCCCTCCTTCACAAAAGTTTGCTTAAGCGGGGGAGGTCGTTTGGTCTTGTTATTCTTCTCCTCGTTCTTCTTCTTGTTCTTGGACTTGGGTGAGAAACCAACTCCCTCCTTGCCCACAACTTCCTTTTGATTGCTCAAAAGGTCATTTAGGTTCTTCTCACCTTGTATGCATGACACAAGACCTTTCTCGAGTTGTTCCTTCAACTTGGCATTCTCCTCCACAATATGCACATGCTCACAACACGGGTTAGTCGCATTTGCATTATCAATTAAGACCATGTGAGGAAATGTGGCCTTTTCCTTGGTTAGCTTAACTTGGAGTACATCAAACTCCTCCTTGAGGTTTGCATGAGACTCCTTGAGGTTTGCATGAGCACCTTTCAAGACCTTACGGGCCTTGTCAAGTACATCAAACTCCTCCTTGAGTCTAGCATGATCAACCCCAAGTTTGGCCTTCTCGGAAGTTAGTACACGAGACACAACAAGAGCATGATCAAGATCTTTCTTTAATTTGGCATGGTCATCGTTGTGTGACTCCTCAAGAGCCAAACGATGCCCACGCTCTTCCTCAAGAGCATTAGAGAGATCCGATATCTCATCGGCATAGTCACGACTATGACCTTCCATCTTAGAGATGGTTTCTTCATGAGCCTCGATCATGTCATTGGCTTCACCAAGTTGTTCCAAGAGAGCAACGAAGTGCTTCTTGGATTTGCCCTTGAGCTTACTCATGAAGGACTCAAATTCATTTACCTCCTCATTAGACCCCTTACCATCATCAAAGCCAACCGTCGAAGAAGGATTAGGAATAATGGTGGTTTTCATGTTGGGGGTTACCTTGTTGGTGGCTTTAGCCATGAGGCACTTGGCGGTGATGTTCTCTTTGGGTGAATCGAAGAGAGACACCCGGGGAGTTGTGGAAATGGCAACGGATGCCATGGCCATTGCTTCACTATCTTCATCATCATCGTCATCCTCACGGTATTCTTCTTGAACCACCAACCCGCGAGTAGGAGTCTTCTTGGTGAAGTTGTTCTTGTTGGGGAAGGACTTGGCCTTGTCTTTTCGGATGAACTTGCCACCATTGTCTTCCCGCTTCTCATAAGGACAATCCGCAATGAAATGTCTCACATTGCCACAGTTGAAACAAGTTCTAACTTGTTGCTTGCCCTTGAGGCCACTTGAGTTGTTCTTGTTGAAGTTGGGTCTTGTATTCTTCTTGCTCCAAAATTGTCTTGAGTAAAGAGCCATGTGCTCATGATAATCATATTCCGTGTCTTCGGGGTTGCTCTCCTCATCTTCTTCTTCCTCTTCTTCCACACTAACCTTGTCCTTCAAGGCAAGGTTGGGCTTCTTTGCCCTTTGAGAACGGAGCACCGCATTGTCAGCGGTCTTGTCCAAGATGCTCATTGCAACGAACTCATCCAACACTTCACTTGAGGTCATGGAGTGGAAGTCCGGTCTTTGATGAATGACGGAGGACATGGCCTTGTTGTAGGGCATCATGGCCTTGAGGAACTTGCGCTTGATCCAATTGTCATTAGTGTCCTTGCTCCCATGATCTCAGAGTGCGACCGCGAGTTTGGTCACTCTTCGAAAGAGCTCACGAGGTTCTTCATCTTCTTTCATTGCAAACTCATCGGCTTCATATTGCACCACTTCATAGTTGGAGCGTTGAATGCTAGCACTTCCTCGATAGAGAGACACAACACATTGCCATGCGTCTTTAGCCATGGCATGAGGTCGAAGATGAGGGAGATCTTCGGGAAGGATTGCATCTTGGATGATGAAGAGAGCACTCTCATTGAATTGATTATCCACGGCTTCTCGAGGGGTGAAGTTGCTTGGGTCATGTGGATAGAACCTTCTTCTATATTCTCCAAAGATTAGTATTCACATGTTTTAAATGACGCTTGAAACGATAGACCCAAGCATCAAAATCCTCATTTTTCACAATCTTAGGAGGAGGACCGGCATGATTTAAATGAGTAGAGGGAATCGGTCCACCATAAGTAGGAGGTTCCACATGGGCAAAGATGTCGGTGCCATTTCTACCACTAATAGAAGGACCCTTTTTACTATTAGCTTCCCCCTTGTCGGAGTTGGCATCCGTCACCTTGTTAGTGGGATCACCCACTTTCATCGGCGAGGTGGATAGTTTAAGTCCTTCTAGGAATTCACTAAACATGCTTTTAACCTCGGTCGTCATGGAGGTTTTCAATGTGTCTAAAGCCACATTGAATTCCTCACGTGAGACCGAGGTTCCCCCATTAGCCGTAAACGAGATATGATTCACACCGGAGTGCTCCTCCACACCGTCGTTGGTGTCAACCATACTCTTCGGACGACAAAGTCCTTAATAAAGAGACGAGGCTCTGATACCAATTGAAACGATTGATATGGTTGACTAGAGGGGGGGTGAATAGGCAACTAACAATTTTTTAAGCTTTTCTTTAACAATTTAAACCTTGCAACAAAATAGGTTGTCTAGATATGCAACTACGTGGACAACCTATATGATGCAATGACAACTAGCACACAAGGAAGCAATAGATACAACACAAGTAAGCTTGCAAAAGTAAAGGCACGAAATAACCAAGAGTGGAGCCGGTGAAGACGAGGATGTGTTATCGAAGTTCCTTCCTTTAAAGAGGAAGTATGTCTCCGTTAGAGCGGTGTGGAGGCACAATGCTCCCCAAGAAGCCACTAGGGCCACCGTAATCTCCTCACTCCCTCACACAATGCAAGATGGCATGATTCCACTATTGGTGCCCTTTAAGGCGGCGACTGAACCTTTACAAACAAGGTTGGGGCAATCTCCACAATACTTGGAGGCTCCCAACAACACCACGAAGCTTCACCACAATGGAGTATGGCTTCGAGGTGACCTCAACCATCTAGGGTGCTCAAACACCCAAGAGTAAATAGATCCGCTAGGGATTAGTGGGGGGAATCGAATATCTCTTGGTGGAAGTGTAGATCGGGCCCTTGTCACCCAATCCCGAGCAAATCAACAAGTTTGATTGGCTAGGGAGAGAGATCGGGCCAATATGGAGCTTGGAGCAACAATGGAGCTTGGAGGTGGAAGAGGTAGTCAACTAGAGGTAGGAGACGCCCCTTTTATAGTCATGGAAAAGATCCAACCGTTATCCACATGTTCAGCCTGCGACATGCGGTACTACCGCTCCAGGAGCGCGGTACTACCGCAAGGCCACGCGGTACTACCGTGGAGGGCCACGGTACTTCCGCGGCAGTAGCAGAGGCCGGAACTTGCCTGACTGGGTGCAGTACTACCGCTTGCGCGGTACTTCTCCCCCTTGCGGTACTACCGCAAGGCAGGAAAGTCAAAGCCTACGAAGAGCGCGGATGAAATAAAATACATTCGTGCCTACTTCTGTTGAAAATGAAACAGTGCAAAACTCCGACGCGGTAGTACCGCGCATGAGGCGCGGTACTACCATTGAGGCGCGGATGTAAAAAATTACATCCGCTCCTACTACCATGACGCAGTGGTACTAGGTATGAGGGCCACGGTACTACGACTCCAGGGGAGCGGTACTACCGTGGCCTCCCACGGTACTACCGCGCAGGACGTGCGGTACTACCGTGAGGGCGCAGATGTAAAAAATTACATCCACCCCTACTACCGTACCGGAGCGGCACTAGGCCTGGGAGCCATGGTACTAAGGCTCCAGAGGAGCGGTACTACCGTGACCCCCAGCGGTACTACCGCAGGTGCTTGCGGTACTACCGCTCCATAGAGAAGTACTACCGCAAGTACAGCAGTAGCCATCAGATTAAGCACAACTAGGATAACGGAGAGATGCTCCAAAGTGCAAGGGAAAGGAAGGACATGTGTACATGTTGATTCCACCCGAACCTTTCCGACACGGACCCCCTCTTAATAGTACGGCTCTCCTACGACTCAAATCCACCAAAGAGAAACGTAGAACAATGTCATCTTCAATAGTCTTCGAGGGGCACCGAATCGTCTCGTGCCTAGTGATGAAGCGTCTGAGAAACTCAAGGCACACGATTAGTCTGCAACAGCATTGTCATCAATCACCAAAACACCTAAGGGATAAATATGCCCTTACATCCGGCCCACAGCGTAGCCCTTGAGCCCTTCGAAGATGCCCTCTAAGAACTCGAAACCATCTTGCGATAGCCCCATGGTGGGTGCCAACTGTCATGTTTTTGTCACGGCAGATGTCCTAAGGAAGGGACTTAGTCGTGGAGCCATCGCTACGGGTTAGCTTAAAGGGGTTAAAGCGGACAAGGGATGCAGAGAGTTTATACTGGTTTGGCGCCTTGCGGTGAAGGTAAAAGCCTAATCCAGTTGTTGTGGAATTGCTAGGGTTTCGATGACCAGGGAGCGAATACGCCTTGCCCGAGTCTCGAGTTGTTATCTGTTGTCCTGAACCGCCGCCGGGTCGTCCCCTTATATACACGGGTTGACGCCCGTCGGTTTACAGAATCTCGAGGCCGACTCATAAATGTGTCCGGCTCGGTATCTGCTCTTTCTATCTTACAACACAAGTTGACATACCCATACCGGTTTATGTCTACAAGCCTTGAACCGGCTTTGGTCCATGGGCCTTCATAAAGCGTCACCGTCTTGTCTTCATGGGCTTCAAGTATAGTGAACCACTATGGGGTTAACCCGACCTCTCCTGGACGGTCTACGCCCAGTAGAAATATCCCCAACACATGTCTAGCCCCCAGACCGTGAACAATCAGGTTATCGGAATTGCCCGAAGAGCTGTTGGGGGCATGTGGCTTTGATTTGCGAAAAGCTGGCTCCGACGCAGTTCTGCACCAAAGTATGGGCATGGGCTTTGGCTGTGGGCCAGTAAAATCCGGCGCGAAAGTCTTTGCTAACCAAAGCCTGAGTCCCTAGGAGGTGTCCGGCCATGTCGGCGTGGACCTCGGCTAAGAGTTGTCACCCTTCCTCCTCGGATATGCATCGCTGGAGTACTCCAGAGGTGCTCTTTTTATAGAGTTCTCCCTCGTGGATTTTGTAGGCTTTGGATTGTCGTACTAGGCGTCGTGCCTCTATTTGGTCCTCGGGTAGTTCCTTGCGTATGAGGTAGGCAAGGAAAGGCTCGGTCCAAGGTGCTATGACAGCCAGCACTTCATGCACCGATGGTGTTTCTTCAATGACCGAGCCCCCGATAATCTTGTCGTCGGACTCAGTGTTCGGAAGCAGGTTTGATTTGGTAGTAGCGCTGTTAGAGTCCTCGCTATTTCCCTCCCACGTTACGGATGTTTGAAAGACCTCTCCAAAAAAACATTATCAGGGACTGGGTCACGCTTGGCGCCCATCCGAGCGAGGACGTCAGCTGCTTGGTTGCTATCCAGCACTACATGGTGGAATTCTAGACCCTCAAAACAGGCCGAGATGCGTAGAATAGCGTTCCGATAAGACATCATTTTCAGATCCTTAGCGTCAAACTCATCGTTGATCTGAGAGATTGCAAGGTTTGAATCTCCTCGTACCTCTAAACGTTGTATTCCCATTGATACCGCCATCCGAAGTCCATGTAATAATGCCTCATATACGGCAGCGTTGTTAGAATCGGTATACATAATCTGCAGTACGTACCGAATAGTGTCTCCAGTGGGGGAAGTTAGCAATACCCCAGCCCCTAATCCGGCTAGCATTTTCGAGCCATCGAAGTACATTGTCCAATGGGAGTATGTGCTGTACTCCCGAGGGAGTTTGGCCTCTGTCCATTCTGCCACGAAATTGGCCAGCACATGCGATTTAATAGCTCAGCGTAGTTGGTAGGATATTTCGAAGGGTAGAAGCTTGATGGCCCATTTGGCTATTCGGCCCGTAGTGTCCCTGTTGTTGATAATGTCATTCAGGGGTACTTCGGATGCCACGGTGAATGAGCACTCCTGGAAATAATGTCGCAATTTGTGAGATGCCATGAAGACTGCATAGGCTATCTTCTGGTAATGAGGGTATCTGGTCTTACATGGCGTAAGAACCTCTGATACGTAATATACTGGATGTTGGACTTGAAGCTTGTGGCCCTCCATCACGCGTTCCACGACCAGTACCGCGCTGACCACTTGATTGGTGGCCGAAATGTATAACAGCATTGGTTCATTCAGACCGGGAGCTGCTAAGATGGGGTTGCCGGCCAGGAGAGTTTTGATCTCTTCCAAGGCTGTGGCTGCTTCTTTGGTCCATTTGAAGTCCTTTGTCTTCTTTAAGAGCTTGTATAATGGCAACGCTTTTTCTCCAAGGCGCGAGATAAACCTGCTAAGGGCTGCGACACACCCTGCCAGTCTTTGGACGTCCTGCAGCTCTGTTGGGATTTTCTGTTTTGACAATGCTTTGATTTTTGCCGAATTGGCCTCAATTCCGCGCTGCGAGACGACAAACCCAAGCAGCTTTCTGGCTGGAACGCCGAAGGCGCATTTTTCCGGATTGAGCCGAATACTATATTGCCGAAGATTGTCAAATGTTTCTTGGAGGTTGCACACAAGCTGACTTACGTGTTTAGTCTTGACGACTACGTCATCCACGTATGCTTCCACTGTTTTACGAATCTGTTTTTCTAGACATGTTTGAATCATGCGGTGCTAAGTAGCCCCGGCATTTTTTAATCTGAACGGCATGGTGTTAAAGCAGAAGGGCCCGCAAGGTGTTATGAAGGCCGTTCCAGCCTAATCGGACTCCTTCATTTTTATCTGGTGGTACCCAGAATAGGCGTCCAAAAACACAGCGAGTCTTGTCCCGCGGTTGCGTCGACGATCTGGTCGATGTGCGGTCGTGGGAAAGGATCCTTCGGGCATGCTTTGTTGAGATCTTTGAAATCCACACATAGCCGCCAGGATTTATCCTTCTTCGGTACCATGACAATGTTTGCCAACCAGTCCAGATGTTTGATGTCCTGAATAAAACCGGCTCCGAGCAATTTTGCCGGTTCTTCCCCCATAGCTTGACGCTTGGGTTCGGAAAATTGGCGCGGTATTTGCTTGACTGGCTTGAAGCCCTTTATTATATTTAGGATATGCTCGGCTTTGCCGTGTGGGATTCCTAGCATGTCTGAAGGGTGCCAAGCAAATATATCCCAATTATCATGGAGAAATTTGCACAGAGCGGCGTCTATTTCAGGATCTAGATTAGCTCCGATGGTGGCAGTTTTGTTCGGATCAGTTGGGTGCACCTGAAATTTGATGATTTCTTCAGCAGGTTTGAATGATGTTGACTTTGGTCTTTTATCAAGAATGATGTCATCCTTGTCCACCGTGGAGCGTAGTGTTGTTAGCTCTTCAGCTGCCAGTGCCTCGGACAATGCCTCAAGGGAGAGCATCATTGTTTTGTTTTCGGCTCACAGGGAGATGTCCGGGTTGCTTATTACGGTGAAGACGCCGTTGGGACCTGGCATCTTCAGCTTCATGTACCCGTAGTGTGCTACTGCGTGAAATTGAGCAAAAGCATTATGCCCCAGAAGAGCGTGGTAGCCGCTTTTGAAGGGAATTATGTGGAAGAGCAGCTCTTCGGAATGATAGTTTTCGGGCATGCCGAATACTACGTCCAAGGTGACAGAGCCGCTGTAGCATGCTTCTTTCCCAGGAATAATGCTTCTGAAAGTAGTTGAACTACACTTGATGCGGGTTCTATCGAACTGCATTTTATCCAATGTATCCTTGTAGATTAGGTTGAGCCCACTGCCACCGTCCATTAATACCTTTCTGAGTCGAACCCCGTCCACGATTGGGTCGAGGACTAGGGCCGTTGAGAATCTGGTAGGACAGGAGTTCGGCTGGTCATCTTCCTCGAAAGTGATTGGGATATTGGACCAGGCGTCTGTGGGTTCCATGCGATGCACCTGTTCGAACTTCCGAAGGGCTCGTTTTCTCTGATTGCTTGACACATAGGTCTCATAGATCATGCAGATCTCGTCGTCACCGGGGGGGTGGTGTGTGCCTCCTTGCGGGTGAGGGGCACTCGAGGATGTCTTCGCCACTTTTGGCTACCTGTCAAACTACCCAACAAACCCGAAAGTCGTGAGTGGGGCTTGTGTTGGGTAAGACAAAATGTATGGGGCAGGGGCTATCCATCAACTCGTTAAACACCGATTTGTGACTTGGTGAGGATTTCTTTCTCTTTTCGGATGGCTCATGCATACGGAGCCGCCGAGACAAGGTTCGCTTATCTCGGGTTGGCCTGAGCGAGTAAGCTGTAACCGAATGCAGTTGATACTGCTGCGCCTGCGAGGCGTCTTCCATAATGCAATATTTGCCAACTAAGTCATATAGCTCATCGAAGGTCTGGACATGTCGGCGGGCAAGGGCGTTAAGCAAGCCATCGTCATTGCAGTTATAACGGAAGGTGGCGAGGACTTCAGCATCGCGACAGTTTGGTATTATCCAAAATTGCCAAACTGTTTCGCCGGTTTGTTGTTTTACGTATGCCAAATCCCAGACGTCGGGTTGTCCCGAATTATCCAGGCAGTACTCGATGTGGGGGGCGGGTGGGATTGAAAATTTCATCCCCAGAGGACGTGAGTCCGGTCCATCGTGCATTGTATCCTGTGCTGCAGCCAGACTGCCCGATCGTGCCTCCAGGGCATGTTCGGGTTCGACCTGGGGGTGAGCGGCGGAAAATTCCTCAAGGTTTTCTTTGCCCCGTGTATTCGGAGCATGACGCTCGGGCGAGGAAGCGTATTCTCCTGTGGATTCTTCAACAGACGCAACTAGGAGAGAGTCTGGCGGGGTGTAAATTACCCTATCGTCAGGTCTGATCCCAATCTGATCATAGATCGAGATCGGGCCGTCATCCAGACCCATAGCCTGGATCCGATCCAAGATCGCATTTAAATACACCAGATCGGTTGGATCCATCTTCTTAGCGTCTTCGGGGTTAATCCGAAGATGATCCGTTCTCGGGGTGACCAAAGTTGTCCCAGAGTTTTGGTCGTCGAGTCCGGGCGGGGAGATCGGATCTAAACTCTCGATCGGGGCCACGTCCGAACTTGCCTCTTTTGTAAGGAGGGTTGTTTGACCTGACGTCGTAGCGCCGGGGGAACAGGCCGGCTCCGAGGGAGCCGAAATTCCGGACAATATCGCCCCTAGAATCGGTGACGTATTCCAAATTTCAGAAGCGGGTCTCGTAATTCGGCGCGAAGCCGTCGACCCGCCCTAAGTGGCCGAAGAATCAGCGTGCAACACCACACTCCCGAACGCAAAAAGTTGTCCGGGGGTGAAGACGTCTGTGCCGCGTACGCCCTTGCCGAAGATCAGACGGACCATTGGCTTAGATTGATCCAGAGAGGAACTCTCAATGAAAGCATCAATGTCGGTGTTAAAACCGGCAGATCTCGGGTAGGGGTCCCGATCTGTGGATTGTAAGCTAATGGTGTAAGGAGGACGAAGGAGACGATGTTTACCCAGGTTCGGGCCCTCTCGAAGAGGTAAAACCCTACGCCCTGCTCTTATTGTATTGATGATGATGTATGGAGTACAGAGTTGATCTGCCTCGAGATCTATGTCTAAACCCTAAGGTGTAGTTGTGTATATGCATATCCTCTACTATGGCTATGGTCTGGGGTTTATATAGACACCCCAAACCCTAGGTTACATGGTCGGTTCGCCTCGATCGGCCTCTACTTGCCCAGCATGTTTGGTCTTCACGAGAGTCCTCCAAGAGGTCCCGAGTGGGCCTACTATGTCAGGTTCGGTCCAGCCCATGCCATACGCCGAGGATCCCCCAAAGCAGGACTCCCCCACCCGGGCCCAAGCGCCTCAAGGGCCTGGTCATCCTTTCCTCCTCCTCCTCCTCCTCCTCCTCCTCCTCCTTCTCCTTATCCGACGACCACGACTCCTCCTCCTCCTCCGACGACGACGACCATCCACTAGCCGCTGACGGGTACAGCTACGCCGGCGACCGCTAGGGGAAAGGGCCGGCCCGGAAGTGGTGATTTAAGTTTTTATTTCAAGTTTTAGATGTAGTTTCAATTTGTCCGTCGTTTATGTGAACTGTAGTGGATGTTTTCATGAACTTTGCTGCTATTTGCTATGTCCTATTGCTATGTCCGGAGGTTGATCTACGTACTTTGATCCATGTTGCATGATCTAGTATGGAAATATGGGTTCGGATATGAAAGATACGGATGTAAACGACGCGATTTGAGGAGTACCTGGTCACTGTCCGCGAACGCGTCCGAACGCGTTCGTGGGTGTTCGAGGGGCCGGATTTGCCACTCCGACTGTAGATGCTCTTATGGACTAAAGTTTTAGAACTCCCGAGGGCACCTGCACGGTTTCAAATCCGCATCTAGAATAGAAGGCAGATCGCACGTATTGTTGAGTGTGATTTAAAGTTGTCGTGCTGGCTTATTTTTGTTTAAAATAACTCAGCCGACGTCCGAACTTTGGGACCGGAGGAAAGATGCCGACTGCACACAATAACACTTGCCGACTGCATCGAATAGTATATGTTCGCTTTCCACGGGAGGAATCCCATACGTGAGGGAAGCACCAGAAAACTCCAAGGACCAAACAGAGACACGTCTGTGTGAGCTGGGGATATGTGCGGGTGCAGCGCTTCCCCCGTGCAAAAGTGCAACGCGGCTGTCAACCACTTGGATAACCACTGCTACGCGTACAGCGCCACGCGTCCTCGGCGCAGAGCCTCTATATATTCCACCCACGGGCGCGATGCCTCCTCCTCCATCACCAACAGCTAGATCATTCGTCCACCATAGCCGGTAACAGAGCTCGGTCGACAGGCACAGATTCAGCTAGGAGGAGAGCAGGAGCTAGGTAGCCATGGCCGTCCTGCGCGCCCTCACCCGCGCCCTGGAGGACCTGGCCCACGCCCTGGTCGCCGTCGTCCGCGCCCTTGCCGACCTGGCCAGCCGCATGACCCACGCCAGCGCCCGAGCCTTGCCCAACGCCATAAGCCGTGCCATCGGCGCCTGATTTGTATACCCTCCGGCGGTACCTCCACCGAAAGAGAGTGGTTCGGCCGCATGCGGGCCTTCTCATCGTTATTGAGACAATCGGGCATGTTGAGTGTGATTTAAAGTTGTCGTGCTGGCTTATTTTTCTTGTAATAATAATATAATAACTCGGCGACATCCAACATTTGGGGCCGCAGGAAGATGCCGACTGCACAGAATAATACACTTGCCGACTACTTTTTTTTTAAAGGTGAACCACCCACTCTAGGCATTTTATTCATCATATCGGCGGTCTACATCCGATTGCACTAAGGCAACCAAGAAATCAGGGATTACATTGAAAGAGATTACATTTAAGCTACTAGATAAACCCTCATTTGCACAGCGATGCGCAACAACATTAGCATCCCTTCTAGTGTAAACAATGTCAAATCCCTGGAAGTTCGAGAGGAAAGACTTGATCTCTCTCAAGACATGGCCTCCAACAGAGCTGATGTCTCCATTCTTCCACTCATTCCTGATGACCTGACAGTCAGTTTCAATCAGGATATTTGGCCATCCATTATCCCTTGCTAGCAAAATTGCTTCACGAACAGCCAGTAATTCTGCAACATACGCATCGGCTACGAAGCATCGATATGTCAAGATTAGCCGTATCGGCGTACTGTACGTGACCGATACTCCGATACGCCTGATACGGCTTCGATACCGGTATCGCTGAAGTATCCCGATTTTTGATTTAAAAAGAAAAGAAAAGAAACACGATACGGTGGCGACACGCTGTGGACACGGTCGGGATACGGCAAGCACGTCGCCGGCAGCCTTGAGCCCAATAGAAGCCCACAAGCCTAACCTAACATCAGCTCTCTCCTCTTTGTTCGACCACGAAGGACTGGATCTGACGACAGCAGGCAGTGCGCTGCCGCCGCCGCCGCCGTTGCCTGCAGTAGCTTGCTGCCGCCGCCGCCTTGAATCGCCTCTCCACCCTGCCGGCTTGCCTTGCCGCCGCTTGGAGTAACTTGAGTCTTCTCTGTCGCCGCCGCATGTCGCCGGCAACAACGAGGTATGATTCCGTCGCATCCATGCTTGGCTGCTTGTCGTGTCCTGTATCCTGTGCGCTTGGCTGCTGGCATGTGCCGTCTAATTACCTGTACTTGTGTTTTCTCATTATTAGATTAAAATGCTAGTTCGGCTGATCCTTTGAACTTAGTTAGGTTGGAGAAGCGCGCGCGCACACACACACACACATATAAGCTCTACTGTCTTGTTGAAGCATTGCTTACTGATGTTGCTGATGCATATTGTCTATTTTCTAGTGTATTATGTACTGTCTATTGCTTACTGATGTTGCTGCTATGCTGCCACTGTCTACTGCGAAGGAAAATACGACATGGCAAGCCAATCTTCACTTGGTCGTATCGCTACGGAGGGAAATATGAAATTGAAAAAGTCTAATATTTGTGACGTATTTTCTATTTTGCATACACCATGAGTAGTTCAGGACCTTGATGGTCATTCAGGACTTGAAAAGAGGCATGGAGGCAATGAGGCAACCAATGGGCTAGTATGTTGATCTCATCTGACACATTGTATTATGTTTTGCCTTTATTACTTGTCATTTTATTAATTATTTATATATATACTCGCCGTATCGCATATTGATGTTTCTAGAAATTGCGTATCCTGTATCACCGTACTTGTATCGCCGTATCGCGCCGTATCGGTGCAACGTAGCGCATCGGTGACCCCTGGGAACTTCGAGCAACGGCCAGCAACAAAGGTTCCCAGATGATCACGAGCTACAACTCCTAAAGAAGATCTTCTCTCACTTACATCCACTGCAGCATCCATGTTTATTTTGATAGTCCCTGCTGCCGGTGGATGCCACTTTGCCTTACAGAGAGTAACACGCGAGCTTGGCATGCCGGGCACATGCAGTGCTTGAATCAGTTCCTGAATGAGATCCATAGACCGTGAAGGCTGGAACTTTATTTCCTCATGTGTGTATTTATTCCTGCTGCTCCAAATGGCCCACATAACTGAGATTGCAATCGCTGCTTTGTCTTTGCTCATGAAGTTTCCATCCAGAAGATCTCTCGACCACGTCAATGGGTGCAGCTGTGGTAGTTTGAGATCGAAAAATCCATCTGCTTCCCTCCAGAACAACAGAGCATGCTCACATTTGATTAAAGCATGGTACCGAGACTCATCATCATGACCAGTTGACCACACATTGGGCAAATAGCATGATCGCTAATGTGCCTCCTGCATAACTCGCCGTAAGAAGCGAGAAAGGCCTTCACCACTCTCCACCAGAACACCCTTATCTTAGGTTGGACATGTAGCTTCCAAAGAGCTTTCTAAGTAGGTTCCCCAAGCGAAGAGCTACTAGCACGGTCTATTGGGGATCGTTGCAGAAATTAAAAAAAAATCTACGCATCACCAAGATCAATCTATGGAGAGACTAGCAACGAGAGAGAGGGGAGTGCATCTTCATACCCTTGAAGATCGCGATGCGGAAGCGTTACAAGAATGCGGATGAAGGAGTCGTACTCGTAGCGATTCAGATCACGGTTGATTCCGATCTAAGCGCCGAACGACGGCGCTTCCGCGTTCAACACACGTACAACCCGGGGACGTCTCCTCCTTGTTGATCCAGCAAGGGGGGAGAAGAAGTTGAGGAAGAGCTCTGGCAGCACGACGGCGTGGTGGCGGTGGAGCTCGTGGTTCTCCGGCAGAGCTTC
>NC_041389.1:40425558-40438095 GCF_002162155.2 Triticum dicoccoides
GCCCCCCTTAGGGTTTCCAACTAGGGGGGCGCCCGCCCCTGCGGGGGGCAGCGGCCCCCTAGGGTTTCCAACCCTAGGCGCCTTGGGCCCTTGGGGGGCGCACCAGCCCACTAAGGGGCTGGTTCCCACCCAACTACAGCCCATTAGGTCCTTTGGGGCAGGTGGACCCTCCCGGTGGACCCCCGGAACCCCTTCGGTGGTCCCGGTACAATACCGATAAACCCTGAAACCTTTTCGGTGACTGAAACTGGACTTCCCATATATAAATCTTCACCTCCGGACCATTCCGGAACGCCTCATGACGTCCAGGATCTCATACGGGACTCCGAACAACTTTCAGTAACCACATACAATTCCCATTACAACTCTAGCGTCACCGAACCTTAAGTGTGTAGACCCTACGGGTTCGAGAACTATGCAGACATGACCGAGACATCTCTCCGGCCAATAACCAACAGTGGTATATGGATACCCATGTTGGCTCCCACATGTTCGACGATGATCTCATCGGATTAACCATAATGTCAAGGATTCAATCAATCCCGTATACGATTCCCTTTGTCTACTTGCCCGAGATTCGACCGTTGGTATACCGATACCTTGTTCAATCTCTTTACGGCAAGTCTCTTTACTCGTTCCGTAACACATCATCCCGTGACCAACCCCTTAGTCACACTAAGCTCATTACGATGATGTCTTACCGAGTGGGTCCAGAGATACCTCTCCGTCATACGGAGTGACAAATCCCAGTCTCGGTTCGTGCCAACCCAACAGATACTTCCGGGGATACCCGTAGTGTACCTTTACAGTCACCCAGTTACGTTGTGACGTTTGGAACACCCAAAGTACCCTTACGGTATCCGGGAGTTGCACAATCTCATGGTCTAAGGAAAAGATACTTGACATTAGAAAAGCTTTAGTAGACGAACTACACGATCTTGTGCTATGCTTAGGATTGGGTCTTGTCCATCACATCATTATTCTAATGATGTGATCTCGTTATCAATGACATCCTATGTCCATGGTTAGGAAACCGTAACCATCTATTGATCAACGAGCTAGTCAACTAGAGGCTCACTAGGGACATGTTGTGGTCTATGTATTCACACATGTATTACGATTTCTAGATAACACAATTATAACATGAACAATAGACAATTATCATGAACAAGGAAATATAATAATAACCATTTTATTATTGTCTCTAGGGCATATTTCCAACAGTCTCCCACTTGCACTAGACTCAATAACCTAGTTACATTGTGATGAATCGAACACCCATAGTGTTCTGTTGTTGATCATGCTTTGCACGTGGAAGAGGATTAGTCAACGGATCTGCGACATTTAGGTCCGTATGCACTTTACAAATCTCTATGTCTTCATCTTGAACATTTTCACGAATGGAGTTCAAGCGACACTTGATATGCCTGGTCTTCTTGTGAAACCTGGGCTCCTTGGCAAGGGTAATAGCTCCAGTGTTGTCATAAAAGAGAGTCATCGAGCCCGACGCATTGGGAATAACTCCTAGGTCGGTAATGAACTCCTTCATACCGATTGCTTCATGTGCTACCTCCGAGGCTGCCATGTACTCCGCTTCACATGTAGATCCCGCCACGATGCTTTGCTTGCAACTGCACCAGCTGACTGTCCCACCATTCAAAATATACACGTATCCGGTTTGTGACTTGGAGTCATCCAGATCTGTGTTGAAACTAGCATCGACGTAACCCTTTACGACGAGCTCTTTGTCACCTCCATAAACGAGAAACATATCCTTAGTCCTTTTCAGGTACTTCAGGATATTCTTGACCGATGTCCAGTGTTCCATGCCGGGATTACATTGGTACCTTCCTATCAAACTTATGCCAAGGTTTACATCAGGTCTGGTACACAGCATGGCATACATAATAGACCCTATGGCTGAGGCATAGGGGATGACACTCATCTTTTCTCTATCTTCTGTCGTGGTCGGGTATTGAGCCGTGCTCAATATCACACCTTGCAATACAGGCAAGAATCCCTTCTTGGACTGATCCATATTGAACTTCTTAAATATCTTGTCAAGGTACGTGCTTTGTGAAAGACCAATGAGGCGTCTCGATCTATCTCTATAGATCTTGATGCCTAATATGTAAGCAGCTTCTCCAAGGTCCTTCATTGAAAAACACTTATTCAAGTAGGCCTTTATGCTTTCCAAGAGTTTTATATCATTTCCCATCAATAGTATGTCATCCACATATAATATGAGAAATGCATGCTACAGAGCTCCCACTCACTTCTTGTAAACACAGGCTTCTCCCTAAATCTGCGTAAACCCAAACGCTTTGATCATCTCATCAAAACGAATGTTCCAACTCTGAGATGCTTGCACCAGCCCATAGATCGAGTGTTGGAGCTTGCATACCTTGTCAGCATTCTTAAGATCGACAAAACCTTCCGGTTGCATCATATACAATTCTTCCTTTAAGGAAACCATTAAGGAATGCCATTTTGACGTCCATTTGCCATATCTCATAATCATATAATGCAGCAATTGCTAACATGATTGAGACAGATTTTAGCTTCGCTATGGGTGAGAAGGTCTCATCGTAGTCAACCCCTTGAACTTGTCGATAACCCTTAGCGACAAACCGAGCCTTATAGATGGTTACATTACCATCCGCGTATGTCTTCTTCTTAAAGATCCATTTATTTTCTATGGCTCGCCGATCAATGGGCAAGTCAGTCAAAGTCCATACTTCATTTTCATACATGGATCCTATCTTGGATTTCATGGCTTCAAGCCATTTGTCAGAATCCGGGCCCGCCATTGCTTCTTCATAGTTCGAAGGTTCATCATTGTCTAACAACATGATTTCCAGGACAGGGTTGCCGTACCACTCTGGTGCGGAACGTGTCCTTGTGGACCTACGAAGTTTAGTAGCAACTTGATCTGAAGTTTCATGATCATCATCATTAACTTCCTCTCTAGTCGGTGCAGACACCACAGAAACATTTTCTTGAGCTGCGCTACTCTCTGGTTCATGAGGCAATACTTCATCAAGTTCTACTTTCCTCCCACTTACTTCTTTCGAGAGAAACTCTTTCTCTAGAAAAGGTCCATTCTTGACAACAAAGATCTTGCCTTCGGATCTAAGGTAGAAGGTATACCCAATAGTTTCCTTAGGGTATCCTATGAAGACGCATTTTTCTGATTTGGGTTCGAGCTTTTCAGGTTGAAGTTTCTTGACATAAGCATCGCATCCCCAAACTTTCAGAAACGACAGCTTAGGTTTCTTCCCAGACCACAATTCATACGGTGTCGCCTCAACGGATTTCGACGGAGCCCTATTTAAAGTGAATGCGGCAGTCTCTATAGCATAACCCCAAAATGATAGCGGTAGATCGGTAAGAGACATCATAGATTGCGCCATATCCAATAGAGTGCGATTACGATGTTCAGACACACCATTACGCTAAGGTGTTCCAGGCGGTGTGAGTTGTGAAACAATTCCGAATTTCCATAAGTGCGTGCCAAATTCGTGACTCAAATATTCCCCTCCATGATCTGATCGTAAGAACTTTATTTTCCTGTCACGTTGATTCTCAACCTCACTCTGGAATTCCTTGAACTTTTCAAAGGTCTTAGACTTGTGTTTCATCAAGTAGACATACCCATATCTACTTAATTCATCGGTGAGGGTGAGGACATAACGATAACCACCACGAGCCTCAACACTCATTGGACCGCACACATCAGTATGTATGATTTCCAATAAGTTGGTTGCTCGCTCCATTGTTCCGGAGAACGGAGTCTTGGTCATTTTGCCCATGGGGCATGGTTCGCATGTGTCAAATGATTCATAATCAAGAGACTCCAAAAGTCCATCTGCATGGAGTTTCTTCATGCGTTTGACACCAATGTGACCAAGACGGGAGTGCCACAAGTATGTGGGACTATCATTATCAACCTTACATCTTTTGGCATTCACACTATGAATATGTGTAACATCACGTTCAAGATTAAACAAAAATAAACCATTGACCAGCGGGGCATGACCATAAAACATATCTCTCATATAAATGGAACAACCATTATTCTTGGATTTAAATGAGTAGTCATCTCGCATTAAACGAGATCCAGATACAATGTTCATGCTCAACTAAATAACAATTATTGAGGTTTAAAACTAATCCCGTGGGTAGATGTAGAGGTAGCATGCCGACGGCGATCACATCGACCTTGGAACCATTTCTGACGTGCATCATCACCTTGTCCTTCGCCAGTCTCCGCTTATTCCGCAGCTCCTGTTTTGAGTTACAAATATGAGCAATCACACCGGTATCAAATACCCAGGAGCTACTACAAGCGCTGGTTAGGTACACATCAATAACATGTATATCACATATACCTTTGGTATTGCCGGCCTTCTTATCCGCTAAGTACTTGGGGCAGTTCCGCTTCAAGTGATCGTTTCCCTTGCAATAAAAGCACCCAGTCTCAGGCTTGGGTCCATGATTTGCCTTCTTCCCGGCAACTGGCTTACCTGGCGCGGCAACTCCCTTGCCGTCCTTCTTGAAGTTCTTCTTACCCTTGCCTTTCTTGAACTTAGTGGTTTTATTCACCATCAACACTTGATGTTCCTTTTTGATCTCCACCTCCGCTGATTTCAGCACTGAATATACCTCGGGAATGGTCTTTTCCATCCCCTGCATATTGAAGTTCATCACAAAGCTCTTGTAGCTAGGTGGGAGCGACTGAAGGATTCTGTCAACGACCGCATCATCAGAGAGATTAACTCCCAGCTGAGATAAGCGGTTGTGCAACCCAGACATTTTGAGTATGTGCTCGCTGACAGAACTATTCTCCTCCATCTTACAACTGTAGAACTTGTCGGAGACTTCATATCTCTTGACCCGGGCATGAGCTTGGAAAACCATTTTCAGCTCTTACAACATCTCATATGCTCTGTGCTGCTCAAAACGCTTTTGGAGCCCCAGTTCTAAGCTGTACAGCATGCACACTGAACCAGGGAGTAATCATCACTACGCGACTGCCAGGCGTTCATGACGTCTTGAGTTGCTGGGAAAACAGGTGCATCACCTAGTGGTGCTTCAAGGACATATGCTTTCTTGGCAGCTACGAGGATAATCCTCAGGTTACGGACCCAATCCGTGTAGTTGCTACCATCGTCTTTCAGCTTGGTTTTGTCAGGACCCCGACTCAATGCCACATCGATCTAGCATGTAACACCTCATATCACTTTGCGGCCTCACGCACGGTATTCCCACGGGTGTCGCCTTATCTTAGCCCGGGACCGTTTGCGCCTTTTGGCACACGTATATGACGGTGTCGCTAGCATCCATATGATAAGGAGCCCGGGCTGACATGGCTAGTCATAAACCCAAAGTGGCACAGACTTACAGGGACAGGCATTCATGACCCAGCATCGAACGTGTCGGTCATCAGCGAGTGAATCCAGGCTGTAGCACTGGGCTAGCAGGACTCCGGTGAACCGGGCTGTAGCGGGCTAACAGGACTCTGGTATTCATCGCGTGACATTTCCCCGAAGGGACAGACACAGGAACGAAGAAGGACACATGCCGGCCAGCCTAAGTGTTCCGGAGCAGTAGCAAGCTACCATGGCTCGGTGAAACACTAGGAGACATTTCCCCGTAAGAGAGGCTACTAAAGATAAACAACTAGATGGTTAGATCCCACACATACCAAGCATTTCAATAACATACACACAATATGCTCCATATGTGCAAACACAACATGGCATCACAACATGACTCTATGACTCAAGTATTTATTCATTAGGCTCCGAGGAGCGAGATATTACAAACAGGGGTCTCATGACCCAACAATCAGAGCATACAAATCAAAGCACAAGCGGAAGCTATCATGTCTGAGTACAGACATCTATAAATGAAAAAGGCTGAGAAGCCTGACTATCTATCAGATCCTGCCGAGGGCACAAGATCGTAGCTGAGGTATCAAGCTAAACGTCGAAGTCCACGTGGAACTACTAGTGAGACTGAAGTCTCTCTGCAAAAATATAAAATAGGCAAACGTGAGTACAAATGTACCCAGCAAGACTTACATCAGAACTAACTACATATGCATCATTTTCAACAAGGGGATGGTGGGGTTTAACTGCAGCAAGCCAGCTTTGACTCGGTGGCTAACCTGAACTACGACTGCAAGTAACTCTTTTGAGGTGGCGCACACGAGTCCACATATTCACCATATCAATACACCACTATGGATCCGCTCCCGTCTCCCTACGAGAACGCCATCCATAGCACTCACGCTTATCTTGCGTATTTTAGAGTATCCACTTTCACTTGTCTATGAACTGATATAAGCAACCCAGAAGTCCTTTACCGCGGACACGGCTATTCGAATAGATCATATTAACCCTGCAGGGGTGTACTTCTTCATACATGTTTCCACCACTTAGCGTCTGCACACGACATGTGCTCGGCAGACTTCAAGCGAAAGCCGACGTGGGTGTAGACCACGACCTACCTAAACACTCAAGTCTCTAGTCCAGGTTTATCGCCTATTCGGGTTCCATCCATGAGGAGATCCGGCCGGAGTTTCGCTCACAGCCCCAAACGATGTGAACAGGGTTCCGTGACACCAAACGGGTGCCCAGTTTACCCGGCCACGTGCCTACCGCATCACAGCCCACCCCTACGGTCAGCGCTGTCCACGGCCTCCAGCATACTACAAACACCAGAAACTACTTGCAACTCCTGGACAGAGGACAAGGGTGAATAAGAAGTCGAGCGGGGTCATATTTCAGGGCCCAATGTATGGTAGTAGCTGAATCATGGATCACAAACACAGAACTCAGTTCCTGAGGACGGCTTCAATGAGACAACCCACCATGTACTCCTACATGGCCTCTCACCGATACCTTTTACCAAATCGTGTTCACACACTTAGCTCACACACAGTAGGACATGTTCACACACCTCTGATTCATCCCGGATGAATCAGACCTGACACAACTCTAAGCAGTAGCAGGCATGACAAACAAGCATGAATGAGTAGGCACAACAGGGCTCAAACAACTCCTACTCATGCTAGTGGGTTTCATCTATTTACTGTGGCAATGACAGGTCATGCAAAGGATAAAGGGGTTCAGCTACCGCAGCAAGTAACAGATGAATCGATGTTGTCCTAATGCAGTAAAAGAGAGCAGGAGCGAGAGAGTAGGATTGTATCGGAATGAACAAGGGGGTTTTGCTTGCCTGGCACTTCTGAAGATAACATTGAGTCTTCATCAGTGTCAACGATCACATCATCGGTATCACGTCTATCGAGAGGGGACAAATACCGGTAACACAGAAGGAAACATAATCAATGCAATGCACAATATGATGCATGATCATGACATGGCAAAATGAATGTGTTTTGGGCTAATGCAACTAGCCACAGATTAAATGAAGTTGGTTTGTGTCAGGTCCCCGACTCGATGTCACATCGATCTAGCTGGTAACACCTTATATCACTCTGCGGCCTCACGCACGGTATCCCCACGGGTGTCGTCTTACCTTTTCCCGGGACCGTTTGCGCCTTTTGGCTCACGTATATGATAGTGTCGCTAGCATCCATATGATAAAGAGCCCGGGCTGACATGACTAGTCGTAAACCCAAAGTGGCACAGACTTACAGGGACAGGCATCCATGACCCAGCTTCGAACGTGTCGGTCATCAGCAAGTGGGTCCGGGCTGTAGCACTGGGCTAGCAGGACTCCGGTAAACCGGGCTGTAGCGGGCTAACAGGACTCCGGTACTCAAAGCGTGACATTTCCCCGAAGGGACAGACACAGGAACGAAGAAGGACACATGCCGGCCAGCCTAAGTGTTCCAGAGCAGTAGCAAGCTACCATGGCTCAGCGGTAACACTAGGAGACATTTCCCGGTAAGAGAGGCTACTAAGGATAAACAACTAGATAGTCAGATCCCACACATACCAAGCATTCCAATAACATACACACAATATGCTCGATATGTGCAAATACAACATGGCATCACAACATGACTCTACGACTCAAGTATTTAATCAATAGGCTCCGAGGAGCGAGATATTACAAACATGGGTCTCATGACCCAACAATCAGAGCATACAAATCAAAGCACAAGCGGAAGCTATCATGGCTGGGTACAGACATCTATAACTGAAAAAGGCTGAGAAGCCTGACTATCTACCAGATCCTGCCGGGGCACAAGATCGTAGCTGAGGTAACAAGCTAAACGTCGAAGTCCACGCGAAACTACTAGCGAGACTGAAGTCTCTCTGCAAAAACATAAAATAGGCAAACGTGAGTACAAATGTACCCAGCAAGACTTACATCAGATCTATCTACACATGCATCATTATCAGCAAAGGGGATGGTGGAGTTTGACTGCAGCAAGCCAGCTTTGACTCGGTGGCTATCCTGAACTACGACTGCAATGTAACTCTTTTGAGGTGGCGCACACGAGTCCACATATTCACCAACCAATACACCACTATGGATCCGCTCCCGTCTCCCTACGAGAACGCCATCCATAGCACTCACGCTTATCTTGCGTATTTTAGATTATCCACTTTCACTTGTCTATGAACTGATATAAGCAACCCAGAAGTCCTTTACCGCGGACACGGCTATTCGAATAGATGATGTTAACCCTGCAGGGGTGTACTTCTTCATACATGTTTCCACCACTTAGCGTCTGCACACGACATGTGCTCGGCAGACTTCAAGCGAAAGCCGACGTGGGTGTAGACCACGACCTACCTAAACACTCAAGTCTCTAGTCCAGGTTTATCGCCTATTCGGGTTCCATCCATGAGGAGATCCGGCCGGAGTTTCGCTCACAGCCCCAAACGATGTGAACAGGGTTCCGTGACACCAAACGGGCGCCCGGTATACCCGGCCACGTGCCTACCGCATCACAGCCCACCCCTACGGTCAGCGCTGTCCACGGCCTCCAGCATACTACAAACACCAGAAACTACTTGCAACTCCTGGACAGAGGACAAGGGTGAATAAGAAGTCGAGCGGGGTCATATTTCAGGGCCCAATGTATGGTAGTAGCTGAATCATGGATCACGAACACAGAACTCAGTTCCTGAGAACGGCTGCAATGAGACAACCCACCATGTACTCCTACATGGCCTCTCACCGCTACCTTTACCAAATCGTGTTCACACACTTAGCTCTCACACAGTAGGACATGTTCACACACCTCTGATTCATCCCGGATGAATCAGACCTGACACAACTCTAAGCAGTAGCAGGCATGACAAACAAGCATGAATGAGTAGGCACAACAGGGCTCAAACAACTCCTACTCATGCTAGTGGGTTTCATCTATTTACTGTGGCAATGACAGGTCATGCAGAGGATAAAGGGGTTCAGCTACCGCAGCAAGTAACATATGAATCGGTGTTGTCCTAATGCATTAAAAGAGAGCAGGAGCGAGAGAGTAGGATTGTATCGGAATGAACAAGGGGGTTTTGCTTGCCTGGCACTTCTGAAGATAACATTGAGTCTTCATCAGTGTCAACGATCACATCATCGGTATCACATCTATCGAGAGGGGACAAATACCGGCAACACAGAAAAAAACACGATCAATGCAATGCACAATATGATGCATGCTATGACATGGCAATATGAATGTGTTTTGGGCTAATGCACCTAAAACCAGATTAAATGAAGTTGGTTTGAATCCAAGATTCAAATTCAAACTCCATATGTGGTTATTTAATGCCATTTAATTGATTTGTGCTAAACAGCAGCTATAAGTTGTTCTAACATGCATGAAAATGGTACAGATGGATTCCTTGAATTTTTCTGATAATTTTTCATATATAAATTATTTAATTTGGAGTTACGGTTAATTTTCTATGATTTATTGAAGTTTTAGCTATTTTCTGGAATTTCCTGATTATTTTTAAATCCAGAAAATACTTATTGCGTCAGCCTGACATCATCATGATGTCAGCAGGTCAACAGGGCGCCTCCAGGTCAAACCTGACCAGTGGGGTCCACTGGTCAGTGACCTAGGGCTGTTTAGCTCGCTGACAGGTGGGCCAGGTCAACGGCCACGTCAGCAGGGTCAACTCTGACTGGTGGGTCCCGTGTGTTTATTAACTAATCTAAACAGAAATAAAACGTAGATTATTTAGAGCGTGGGGCCCAGGTGTCAGTGAGCTAGGTGGGTTGGTTAGTGGGGTCATTAGCGCTAATTAAGTGACACGTCGACTTCGCCGGAGTTCGGCCGGCGACGACCAAAACTGCGGCGGGAGCTCGCCGGAGTGGCGCTACGAGCGGTTTTGGGCCAAGCCAAGGGCACCAGAGGGTTGCCCTTGCTTGCGCGCATCCAAAGGAGGCATGCGGGAGGCGCGGGGTGGCCGGAGCTCGCCGGAGTGGAGGCCGCGGCGGCTGCCGGAGCTCGGGTTTGGGCGGAGCGAGGTTACGGGGCGCTAGGGGGCTGGCTGAGGGGCTATGCGGACTCCTGGGGCAGCTAGGAGCACGCTAGGCTCGTCGGACTGGCCGCAACAGCACGTCAGTGCCATGCCCGGCGTCCATGGCGGACGGCGGCGCTCGGTACGGTGGCTAGCATGGCTACTGCACGGGAAACCAACGGGGAGAGAGGGGAAACGTAGGAGAGCTCACGGAGGGGCTAGCGGAGGAGACGACGAAGTCGGGGAAGCTCTGGACGCGCCGAATCGGTGGAGTCGATCTCCGGGCACCGGAGGTGAAGACGACGATGCTCCGGTCGACTGGGGCCTCTTCTGGTCGCGTGCATCGAGTGTGTTGCTCCACGGGGTCGTGGCGGAGCTCGGGTACGCAGAGAGGGAGCGAGGGAGTGGCTGTGGTTGCGGTGGTTGCGAGCGGCGGCGGCGGCGGCTCTCGGTGGGGAGAACAGAGGAGGGGGAGGAGCGAAGAAGAGTGAGGGAGAGAGGCAGGGAGATGCGTGGCACCACCAGAGAAGGCCAGGGCGTCGAGGGGGAGCGGCAAGCAGGAGGTGGCCGAGGCGGCATCGGCGCTCGCCACCGAGCTGCTTCGATGCGAGGGGAGGAAGATGACAAGGGGGAGGAGGTGGGCTGGGCCGGCCAGGTGGGGGAGCTGGGCCGGCTGGTGGGCTGCACGGGTGAGGCCAGGTAGGCTTTACTCCTTTTACTTTTTTTCTGTTCTGTTTTCTTTTATTTAATTCTTTTGCCACTATTTTGAATTAAAAATAATAATTCAAACAATGCCAAAGCTCCTCTGAATATTTTGTATTGCTAAATGGACTTTTCCAAAAGCTTATAAAATATTTCAAGGGGTATTTGAAATTATATTCTAATTATATGAATATAATTCAAATTCAAATAGCTAATGAATTAAATCCAAAGTCCCAAAAATAAATCCTTAAAAATGTTCAATATTTTGGTTGGGACTAGAACCCTTACCAAAAATTATCAAACATTTAAGAAGAGCCTTTTGGAGCAATGAATGAGATTTCTAGGGTTTTTGCCCCTCTTTTATTTAGGGTTTTGAGGCTTCCAATATTCCTCAGTTCAAATTTCGTTTGAATTTAAACATGATGCAGCAACCAAGCTAGTCCAAGGCCAGGGTAAAGCTAGGGATGTGACAACTCACCCCCACTAAACAAGAATCTCGTCTCGAGATTCAAGCGTAGGGTAAAGTGAAGGGTAACGCAGACTAGTATAATCTTCACGATCCAGGGTGCACTTCAGTTGAACGTTGATTCATTCACCATCTTTGTCTTGTCGTCTTGTTCTGAGAACTCCAATTGACATGACAATGAGAGGAAAGGAAAACTCTAGCAGGATCGATCTTCTAGAAGACCGAACAACTCACGGAATGAGACATAGAGCCATCTCTCGGGTTGAGACACGAGATACACATCAAGAGGGGTGGAAAGAAACGGATGACGAAGGTTCACTAGGTAGACAACAATTCCACACTTAAAAAGGTGGTAAACGATTGTCCACGTGGCGAGGAGTTGAGTTGCTATGATACCACGACGAAACATCCTGGAGGAGGGTGATTCGTAGATTATTTCCTTAAGTGGCAAAAAGAATTACCTTTGATTCAAAGATCATTGAAAACCTTTATACCAGCCTAAGGCAATTCTCGAGCGATCGTTTGTAGGGGGTCGGTAGAATGGCATACCCGGACTTGGATGATGTGGATTACCTTGTTGAAGACAACGTAATGGATGAATTTTTGCTTATCACCGGAAATGGAAGAGACCCATGTAGAATGGCACATTGGCGGTGCAAGCTGGGAACAAAATGCAAATGCTGGGAATGATTCTGGTAACTGGGGAAGAACCCAACAATAGAGAGTGAATTCACTGTTTGAGAAGGTCATAGCATTGCAGCCGATGATAACACGTAGCGCTTGTGCGTGCTCTCAAGAACTTGAGCATTTCCACAATCATCAAGATTCTACCAATATCCGTGTCAAGGATTCTGGCAACACAACTTACTACCATGATGAATACCGGTGGAAGATGCCGATGCAAAGGAAGATAAC
>NC_041389.1:40448831-40453517 GCF_002162155.2 Triticum dicoccoides
GCAGACTTCAAGCGAAAGCCGACGTGGGTGTAGACCACGACCTACCTAAACACTCAAGTCTCTAGTCCAGGTTTATCGCCTATTCGGGTTCCATCCATGAGGAGATCCGGCCGGAGTTTCGCTCACAGCCCCAAACGATGTGAACAGGGTTCCGTGACACCAAACGGGCGCCCGGTATACCCGGCCACGTGCCTACCGCATCACAGCCCACCCCTACGGTCAGCGCTGTCCACGGCCTCCAGCATACTACAAACACCAGAAACTACTTGCAACTCCTGGACAGAGGACAAGGGTGAATAAGAAGTCGAGCGGGGTCATATTTCAGGGCCCAATGTATGGTAGTAGCTGAATCATGGATCACGAACACAGAACTCAGTTCCTGAGAACGGCTGCAATGAGACAACCCACCATGTACTCCTACATGGCCTCTCACCGCTACCTTTACCAAATCGGGTTCACACACTTAGCTCTCACACAGTAGGACATGTTCACACACCTCTGATTCATCCCGGATGAATCAGACCTGACACAACTCTAAGCAGTAGCAGGCATGACAAACAAGCATGAATGAGTAGGCACAACAGGGCTCAAACAACTCCTACTCATGCTAGTGGGTTTCATCTATTTACTGTGGCAATGACAGGTCATGCAGAGGATAAAGGGGTTCAGCTACCGCAGCAAGTAACAGATGAATCGGTGTTGTCCTAATGCATTAAAAGAGAGCAGGAGCGAGAGAGTAGGATTGTATCGGAATGAACAAGGGGGTTTTGCTTGCCTGGCACTTCTGAAGATAACATTGAGTCTTCATCAGTGTCAACGATCACATCATCGGTATCACATCTATCGAGAGGGGACAAATACCGGCAACACAGAAAAAAACACGATCAATGCAATGCACAATATGATGCATGCTATGACATGGCAATATGAATGTGTTTTGGGCTAATGCACCTAAAACCAGATTAAATGAAGTTGGTTTGAATCCAAGATTCAAATTCAAACTCCATATGTGGTTATTTAATGCCATTTAATTGATTTGTGCTAAACAACAGCTATAAGTTGTTCTAACATGCATGAAAATGGTACAGATGGATTCCTTGAATTTTTCTGATAATTTTTCATATATAAATTATTTAATTTGGAGTTACGGTTAATTTTCTATGATTTATTGAAGTTTTAGCTATTTTCTGGAATTTCCTGATTATTTTTAAATCCAGAAAATACTTATTGCGTCAGCCTGACATCATCATGATGTCAGCAGGTCAACAGGGCGCCTCCAGGTCAAACCTGACCAGTGGGGTCCACTGGTCAGTGACCCAGGGCTGTTTAGCTCGCTGACAGGTGGGCCAGGTCAACGGCCACGTCAGCAGGGTCAACTCTGACTGGTGGGTCCCGTGTGTTTATTAACTAATCTAAACAGAAATAAAACGTAGATTATTTAGAGCATGGGGCCCAGGTGTCAGTGAGCTAGGTGGGTTGGTTAGTGGGGTCATTAGCGCTAATTAAGTGACACGTCGACTTCGCCGGAGTTCGGCCGGCGACAACCAAAACTGCGGCGGGAGCTCGCCGGAGTGGCGCTGTGAGCGGTTTTGGGCCAAGCCAAGGGCACCAGAGGGTTTCCCTTGCTTGCGCGCATCCAAAGGAGGCATGCGGGAGGCGCGGGGTGGCCGGAGCTCGCCGGAGTGAAGGCCGCGGCGGCTGCCGGAGCTCGGGTTTGGGCGGAGCGAGGTTACGGGGCGCTAGGGGGCTGGCTGAGGGGCTATGCGGACTCCTGGGGCAGCTAGGAGCACGCTAGGCTCGTCGGACTGGCCGCAACAGCACGTCAGTGCCATGCCTGGCGTCCATGGCGGACGGCGGCGCTCGGTACGGTGGCTAGCATGGCTACTGCACGGGAAACCAACGGGGAGAGAGGGGAAACGTAGGAGAGCTCACGGAGGGGCTAGCGGAGGAGACGACGAAGTCGGGGAAGCTCTGGACGCGCCGAATCGGTGGAGTCGATCTCCGGGCACCGGAGGTGAAGACGACGATGCTCCGGTCGGCTGGGGCCTCTTCTGGTCGCGTGCATCGAGTGTGTTGCACCACGGGGTCGTGACGGAGCTCGGGTACGCAGAGAGGGAGCGAGGGAGTGGCTGTGGTTGCGGTGGTTGCGAGCGGCGGCGGCGGCGGCTCTCGGTGGGGAGAACAGAGGAGGGGGAGGAGCGAAGAAGAGTGAGGGAGAGAGGCAGGGAGATGCGTGGCACCACCAGAGAAGGCCAGGGCGTCGAGGGGGAGCGGCAAGCAGGAGGTGGCCGAGGCGGCATCGGCGCTCGCCACCGAGCTGCTTCGGTGCGAGGGGAGGAAGATGACAAGGGGGAGGAGGTGGGCTGGGCCGGCCAGGTGGGGGAGCTGGGCCGGCTGGTGGGCTGCACGGGTGAGGCCAGGTAGGCTTTACTCCTTTTACTTTTTTTCTGTTCTGTTTTCTTTTATTTAATTCTTTTGCCACTGTTTTGAATTAAAAATAATAATTCAAACAATGCCAAAGCTCCTCTGAATATTTTGTATTGCTAAATGGACTTTTCCAAAAGCTTATAAAATATTTCAAGGGGTATTTGAAATTATATTCTAATTATATGAATATAATTCAAATTCAAATAGCTAATGAATTAAATCCAAAGTCCCAAAAATAAATCCTTAAAAATGTTCAATATTTTGGTTGGGACCAGAACCCTTACCAAAAATTATCAAACATTTAAGAAGAGCCTTTTGGAGCAATGAATGAGATTTCTAGGGTTTTTGCCCCTCTTTTATTTAGGGTTTTGAGGCTTCCAATATTCCTCAGTTCAAATTTCATTTGAATTTAAACATGATGCAGCAACCAAGCTAGTCCAAGGCCAGGGTAAAGCTAGGGATGTGACAGGTTTTCTCTAGGAACGCATTGAAGTTGAGGGCAACATTAGCGTGGGCCATTTGATCTACAAGACATATTGCAAAGTTTTAGACTATGTTCATGATAATTAAGTTCATCTAATCAAAGTATTTAATGAACTCCCACTCAGATAGATATCCCTCTAGTCATCTAAGTGATACATGATCCGAGTCAACTAGGTCGTGTCCGATCATCACGTGAGACGAACTAGTCATCATCGGTGAACATCTTCATGTTGATCGTATCTTCTATACGACTCATGTTCGACCTTTCGGTGTTCTGTGTTTCGAGGCCATGTCTGTACATGCTAGGCTCGTCAAGTCAACCTAAGTGTATTGCGTGTGTAAATATGGCTTACACCCGTTGTATGCGAATGTTAGAACCTATCACATCCGATCATCACGTGGTGCTTCGGAACAATGGACCTTAGCAACGGTGCACAGTTAGGGGGAACACAATTCTTGATATTTTAATGAGGGATTATCTTATTTATGCTACCATCGTTCTAAGCAAATAAGCTGTAAAAACATGATAAACATCACATGCAATCAAATAGTGATATGATATGGCCAATATCATTTTGCTCCTTTTGATCTCTATCTTCAGGGCGCCATGATCATCATCGTCACCGGCATGACACCATGATCTCCATCATCATGTCTTCATGAAGTTGTCTCGTCAACTATTACTTCTACTACTATGGCTAACGGTTTAGCAATAAAGTAAAGTAATTACATGACGTTTATGTTGACACACAGGTCATAAATAAATTAAGACAACTCCTATGGCTCCTGCCCGTTGTCATACTCATCGACATGCAAGTCGTGATTCCTATTACAAGAACATGATCAATCTCATACATCACATATATCATTCATCACATCCTTTTGGCCATATCACATCACACGACATATGCTGCAAAAACAAGTTAGACTTCCTCTAATTGTTGTTGCAAATTTTCACGTGGCTGCTATAGGTTTCTTAGCAAGAACGTTTCTTACCTACGCCAAAACCACAACGTGATATGCCAATTTCTATTTACCCTTCATCAGGACCCTTTTCATCGAATCCGATCCGACTAAAGTGGGAGAGACAGACACCCGCTACCAACCTTATGCAACTAGTGCATGTCAGTCGGTGGAACCTGTCTCACGTAAGCATACGTGTAAGGTCGGTCCGGACCGCTTCATCCCACGATGCCGCCGAATCAAGATAAGACTAGTAACGGCAAGTAAACTGACAAAATCGGCGCCCACAACAATTTGTGTTCTACTTGTGCATAGAAACTACGCATAGACCTAGCTCATGATGCCACTGTTGGGGATCGTTGCAGAAATTAAAAAAATTTCTATGCATCACCAAGATCAATCTATGGAGAGACTAGCAACGATAGATAGGGGAGTGCATCTTCATACCCTTGAAGATCGCGATGCGGAAGCGTTACAAGAAAGCGGGTGAAGGAGTCGTACTCGTAGCGATTCTGATCGCGGTTGATTCCGACCTAAGCGCCGAACGACGGCGCCTCCTCGTTCAACACACGTACAACCCGGGGACATCTCCTACTTCTTGATCCAGCAAGGGAGGAGGAGAAGTTGAGGGAGAGCTCCGGCAGCACGACGGCGTGGTGGCGGTGGAGCTCGTGGTTCTCCGGCAGAGCTTCGCTAAGCGCTACGGAGGAGGAGAAGGTGTAGGAGGGGGTAGGGCTGCGCCAGGAGAAGGGGTGCGGTTGGCCTCCCCCTCCCACTATTTATAGGGGGAAGAGGATAGGGGGCCGACCCCCT
>NC_041389.1:40453646-40502227 GCF_002162155.2 Triticum dicoccoides
GGCAGCGGCCCCCTTAGGGTTTCCAACTAGGGGGGCGCCCGCCCCCGCGGGGGGCAGCGCCCACCTAGGGTTTCCAACCCTAGGCGCCTTGGGCCCTTGGGGGGCGCACCAGCCAACTAAGGGGCTGGTTCCCACCCAACTATAGCCCATTAGGTCCTTCGGGGCAGGTGGACCCTCCCGGTGAACCCCCGAAACCCCATTGGTGGTCCCGGTACTGTTGGGGAACGTAGCAGAAATTCAAAAAATTTCCTACGTAACACCAAGATCTATCTATGGAGAGACCAGCAACGAGTAGAAAGGGGAGTGCATCTACATACCCTTGTAGATCGCTAAGCGGAAGCGTTCAAGTGAACGGGGTTGATGGAGTCGTACTCGTCGTGATTCAGATCACCGATGATCAAGTGCCGAACGGACGGCACCTCCGCGTTCAACACACGTACAGCCCGGTGACGTCTCCCACGCCTTGATCCAGCAAGGAGAGAGGGAGAGGTTGAGGAAGACTCCATCCAACAGCAGCACAACGGCGTGGTGGTGGTGGAGGAGCGTGGCAATCCCGCAGGGCTTCGCCAAGCACCACGGGAGAAGAGGAGGAGGGAGAGGGGCAGGGCTGCACCAACGAGAGATCAAATCATGTGTTATGGGCAGCCCCTAGGCCTCATATATATAGGGGAAGGGGAGGGCTGCGCCCCCTTTAGGGTTTCCCACCCCAAGGGGCGGCGGCCAGCCTCCAGATGGCATCTGGTGCGGCGGCCAAGAGGGGGGGAGGAGTCCATCCTCCCCAAGGCACCTCGGAGGTGCCTTCCCCCTTGAGGACTCTTCCCTCTAGGGTTCCCTAGGCGCATGGGCCTCTTGGGGCTGGTGCCCTTGGCCCATGTAGGCCAAGGCGCACCCCCTACAGCCCATGTGGCCCCCCGGGGCAGGTGGCCCCACCCGGTGCGCCCCCGGGACCCTTCCGGTGGTCCCGGTACAATACCGATGACCCCGAAACTTGTCCCGATGGCCGAAACAGGACTTCCTATATATAAATCTTTACCTCCGGACCATTCCGGAACTCCTCGTGACGTCCGGGATCTCATCCGGGACTCCGAACAACATTCGGTAACCACATACAAGTTTCCTTTATAACCCTAGCGTCATCGAACCTTAAGTGTGTAGACCCTACGGGTTCGGGAGACATGCAGACATGACCGAGACGTTCTCCGGTCAATAACCAACAGCGGGATCTGGATACCCATGTTGGCTCCCACATGTTCCACGATGATCTCATCGGATGAACCACGATGTCAAGGACTCAATCGATCCCGTATACAATTCCCTTTGTCTAGCGGTATTGCACTTGCCCGAGATTCGATCGTCGGTATCCTTATACCTTGTTCAATCTCGTTACCGGCAAGTCTCTTTACTCGTTCCGTAACACATCATCCCGTGATCAACTCCTTGGTCACATTGCGCATATGATGATGTCCTACCGAGTGGGCCCAGAGATACCTCTCCGTTTACACGGAGTGACAAATCCCAGTCTCGATCCGCATAAAACAATAGATACTTTCGGAGATACCTGTAGTGCACCTTTATAGTCACCCAGTTACATTGTGACGTTTGATACACCCAAAGCACTCCTACGGTATCCAGGAGTTACACGATCTCATGGTCAAAGGAAGAGATACTTGACATTGGCAAAGCTCTAGCAAACGAACTACACGATCTTTGTGCTATGCTTAGGATTGGGTCTTGTCCATCACATCATTCTCCTAATGATGTGATCCCGTTATCAACGACATCCAATGTCCATAGCCAGGAAACCATGACTATCTGTTGATCACAACGAGCTAGTCAACTAGAGGCTCACTAGGGACATATTGTGGTCTATGTATTCACACGTGTATTACGATTTCCGGATAATACAGTTATAGCATGAATAAAGACAATTATCATGAACAAGGAAATATAATAATAATACTTTTATTATTGCCTCTAGGGCATATTTCCAACAGTGTCCCACTTGCACCAGAGTCAATAATCTAGTTCACATCGCCATGTGATTAACACTCACAGGTCACATCGCCATGTGACTAATACCCAAGAGTTTACTAGAGTCAGTAGTCTAGTTCACATCACTATGTGATTGACACTCAATGATTTTTATGTTTGATCATGTTGCTTGTGAGAGAGGTTTTAGTCAACGGGTCTGAACCTTTCAGATCCGTGTGTGCTTTACAAATCTCTATGTCAGCTCCTAGATGCAGCTACCACGCTCTATTTGGAGCTATTCCAAATAACTGTTCTACTTGGAGCTATTCAAAATTGTTGCTCCATTATATGTATCCGGTCTCTCTACTCAAAGCTATCCGGATAGGTGTTAAGCTTGCATCGTCGTAACTCTTTACGTCGAACTCTTTATCACCTCCATAACCGAGAAAATTCCTTAGTCCACTAGTTACTAAGGATAACTTTGACCGCTGTCCTGTGAGCCATTCTTGGATCACTCTTGTACCCCTTGACTGACTCATGGCAAGGCACACTTCAGGTGCGGTACACAGCATAGCATACTTAAGAGCCTACGTCTTAAGCATAGGGGACGACCTTCGTCCTTTCTCTCTTTTCTGCCGTGGTCGAGCTTTAAGTCCTAACTTCGTACCTTACAACTCAGGCAAGAACTCCTTCTTTGACTGGTCCATCTTGAACACCTTCAAGATCATGTCAAGGTATGTGCTCATTTGAAAGTATTATTAAGCATTTTGATCTATCCTTATAGATCTTGATGCTCAATGTTCAAGTAGCTTAATCCAGGCTTTCCATTGAAAAACACTTTCAAAATAACCCTATATGCTTTCCAGAAATTCTACATCATTTCTGATCAACAATATGTCAACAACATATACTCATCAGAAATTCTATAGTGCTCCCACTCACTTCTTTGGAAATACAAGTTTCTCGTAAACTTTGTACAAACCCAAAATCTTTGATCATCATCAAAGCACACATTCCAATTCCGAGATGCTCACTCCAGTCCTTAGAAGGATTGCTGGAGCTTTGCATACTTATTAGCATCTTTTGGGATTGACAAAACCTTCCGGTTGTATCACATACAACCTTTCCTCAAGTATAACATCGAGGAAACAATGTTTTGACATCCTATCTGCAAGATTTCATCAATCATGCAGTAACTGCTAATCCAATTCCAACAGACTCTTAGCATCGCTACGAGTGAGAAAACCTCACCGTAATCAACTCCTTGAACTTGTCGGAAAATATCTTAACGACAAGTCGAGATTTCTTAATGGTAATTCTTACCATCATTGTCTGTCTTCCTTTTAAAATCCATCCGTACCCAATGGCCTTACGACCATCAAGTATTTCTTCCAAAGTCATGGATCCGTTCTCGGATTTTATGGCCTCAAGCCATTTATCGGAATCCGGGCCCACCATTGCTTCTACATAGCTCGTAGGTTCATTGTTGTCCAGCAACATGACTTCCAAGACAGGATTACGTACCACTCTGATGTAGTACGTATCCTTGTCATCCCACGAGGTTTGGTAGTGACTTGATCCGAAGTTTCATGATCAACATCACAAGCTTCCACTTCAATTGGTGTAGGTGCCACAGGAACAACTTCCTGTGCCCTGCCACACACTAGTTGAAGAGACGGTTCAATAACCTCATCAAGTTTCCACCATCCTCCCACTCAATTCTTTCGAGAGAAACTTTTCCTCGAGAAAGGACCCGATTCAAGAAACAATCCATATTGCTTTCGGATCTGAATTAGGAGGTATACCCAACTGTTTTGGGTTTCCTATGAAGATGCATTTTATCCGCTTTGGGTTCGAGCTTAATCCTGAAACTTTTTCACATAAGCGTCGCAGCCCCAAACCTTTAAGAAACGACAACTTAGGTTTCTCTAAACCATAATTCATACGGTGTCATCTCATCGGAATTACGTGGTGCCCTATTTAAAGTGAATGTGGTTGTCTCTAATGCCTAACCCATGAACGATAGTGGTAATTCGATAAGAGACATCATGGTACGCACCATATCCAATAGGGTGCAACTATGATGTTCGGACACACCATCACATTATGGTGTTCCAGGCGGTATTAATTGCGAAACAATTTCCACAATGTCTTAATTGTGTGCCAAAACTCGTAACTCAGATATTCATCTCTATGATCATATCATAGACATTTTATCCTCTTGTCACAATGATCTGCTACTTCACTCTGAAATTACTTGAACCATTCAATAATTCAGACTTGTGTTTCATCAAGTAAATATTCTCAACATCTACTCGAATCATCTGTGAAGTAAGAACATAACGATATTTACTGCATGCCTCAGCACTCATTGGACTGCACACATCAAAATGTGTTACTTCCAACAAGTTGCTATCTTGTTCCATCTTATTGAAACCGAGGCTTTTCAGTCATCTTGCCTATGTGGTATGATTTGCATATCTCAAGTGATTCAAAATCAAGTGAGTCCGAACGGTCCATTTGCATGGAGCTTCTTCATGCATATATATACCAATAGACATGGTTCGCATGTCTCAAACTTTTCAAAAATGAGTGAGTCCAAAGATCCATCAACATGGAGCTTCTTCATGCGTTTTATACCATTATGACTTACATGGCAGTGCCACAAGTAAGTGGTACTATCATTACTATCTTATATCTTTTGGCATGAAAATGTGTGTCACTACGATCGAGATTCAATAAACCATTTATTTAGGTGCAAGACCATCGAAGGTATTATTCAAATAAATAGAGTAACCATTATTCTCCTTAAATGAATAACCGTATTGCGATAGACATAATCCAATCATGTCTATGCTCAATGCAAACACCAATCTCGGTGGTAGAGGGAGCGTGCGATGCTTGATCACATCAACCTTGGAAACACTTCCAACACATATCGTCAGCTCACCTTTAGCTAGTCTCCTTTTATTTCGTAGCTTTTTATTTCGAGTTACTAACACTTAGCAACTGAACCGGTATCTTAATACCCTGGTGCTACTAGGAGTACTAGTAAAGTACACATTAACATAATGTATATCCAATATACTTCTATCGACCTTGCCAGCCTTCTCATCTACCAAGTATCTAGGGTAATGCTGCTCCAGTAGTTGTTCCCCTTATTACAGAAGCACTTAGTCTCGGGTTTGGGTTCAACTTTGGGTTTCTTCACTAGTGCAGCAGCCGATTTGCCGTTTCATGAAGTATCCCTTCTTGCCCTTGCCCTTCTTGAAACTAGTGGTTTCACCAACCATCAACAATTGATGCTCCTTCTTGATTTCTACTTTCGCGGTGTCAAACATCGCGAATACCTCAAGGATCATCATATCTATCCCTGATATGTTATAGTTCATCACGAAGCTCTAGCAGCTTGGCGGTAATGACTTTGGAGAAACATCACTATCTCATTTGGAAGATCAACTCCCACTTGATTCAAGTGATTGTTGCACTCAGACAATCTGAGCACAAGCTCAACGATTGAGCTTTTCTCCCTTAGTTTGTAGGCTAAGAAAATTGTCGGAGGTCTTATACCTCTTGACGTGGGCACGAGCCTGAAATCCCAATTTCAGCCCTCGAAACATCTCATATGTTCCGCGACGTTTCGAAAACGTCTTTGGTGCCTCTACTTAAACCATTTAACTGAACTATCACGTAGTTATCAAAACGTGTATGTTCGATGTTCGAAACATCCACAAACGACGTTTGGGGTTCAGCACACTGAGCAGTGCATTAAGGACATAAGCGTTCTAGTGTCCGCATAATCGCTACTGTCAACTTTCAACTATATTTTCTCTAGGAACATATCTAAAACAGTAGAACTAAAGCGCGAGCTACGACATAATTTGCAAAAGGTCTTTTGACTATGTTCAGGATAATTAAGTTCATCTTATGAACTCCCACTTAGATAGACATCCCTCTGGTCATCTAAGTGATCACATGATCCGAGTCAACTAGGCCGTGTCCGATCATCACGTGAGACGGACTAGTCATCATCGGTGAACATCTTCATGTTGATCGTATCTACCATACGACTCATGCTCAACCTTTCGGTCTCCGTGTTCCGAGGCCATGTCTGCACATGCTAGGCTCGTCAAGTTAACCCTAAGTGTTTTCGCTGTGTAAAACTGTCTTACACCCGTTGTATGTGAACGTAAGAATCCATCACACCCGATCATCACGTGGTGCTTAGAAGCGACGAACTGTAGCAACGGTGCACAGTTAGGGGAGAACACTTCTTGAAATTTTGTAAGGGATCATCTTATTTACTACCGTCGTCCTAAGCAAACAAGATGCATAAACATGATAAACATCACATGCAATCAAATAGTGACATGATATGGCCAATATCATTTTGCTCCTTTTGATCTTCATCTTCGGGGCTCCATGATCATCATCGTCACCGGCACGACACCATGATCTCCATCATCGTGTCTTCATGAAGTTGTCACGCCAACGACTACTTCTACTTCTATGACTAACGCGTTTAGCAATAAAGTAAAGTAGTTTACATGGCATTCTTCAATGACACGCATGTCATACAATAAATAAAGACAACTCCTATGGCTCCTGCCGGTTGTCATACTCATCGACATGCAAGTCGTGAATCCTATTACAAGAACATGATCAATCTCATACATCACATATCATTCATCACATTCTTCTTGGCCATATCACATCACATAGCATACCCTGCAAAAACAAGTTAGACGTCCTCTAATTGTTGTTGCATGTTTTACGTGGCTGCTATGGGTTTCTAGCAAGAACGTTTCTTACCTACGCAAGACCACAACGTGATATGCCAATTGCTATTTACCCTTCATAAGGACCCTTTTCATCGAATCCGTTCCGACTAAAGTGGGAGAGACTGGCACCCGCTAGCCACCTTATGCACCAGGTGCATGTCAATCGGTGGAACCTGTCTCACGTAAGAGTACGTGTAAGGTCGGTCCGGGCCGCTTCATCCCACAATACCGTCGAAACAAGATTGGACTAGTAACGGTAAGCATATTGAACAACATCAACGCCCACAACTACTTTGTGTTCTACTCGTGCAAAGAATCTACGCAATAGACCTAGCTCATGATGCCACTGTTGGGGAACGTAGCAGAAATTCAAAAAATTTCCTACGTAACACCAAGATCTATCTATGGAGAGACCAGCAACGAGTAGAAAGGGGAGTGCATCTACATACCCTTGTAGATCGCTAAGCGGAAGCGTTCAAGTGAACGGGGTTGATGGATTCGTACTCGTCGTGATTCAGATCACCGATGATCAAGTGCCGAACGGACGGCACCTCCGCGTTCAACACACGTACAGCCCGGTGACGTCTCCCACGCCTTGATCCAGCAAGGAGAGAGGGAGAGGTTGAGGAAGACTCCATCCAACAGCAGCACAACGGCGTGGTGGTGGTGGAGGAGCGTGGCAATCCCGCAGGGCTTCGCCAAGCACCACGGGAGAAGAGGAGGAGGGAGAGGGGCAGGGCTGCACCAACGAGAGATCAAATCATGTGTTATGGGCAGCCCCTAGGCCTCATATATATAGGGGAAGGGGAGGGCTGCGCCCCCTTTAGGGTTTCCCACCCCAAGGGGCGGCGGCCAGCCTCTAGATGGCATCTGGTGCGGCGGCCAAGAGGGGGGGGAGGAGTCCATCCTCCCCAAGGCACCTCGGAGGTGCCTTCCCCCTTGAGGACTCTTCCCTCTAGGGTTCCCTAGGCGCATGGGCCTCTTGGGGCTGGTGCCCTTGGCCCATGTAGGCCAAGGCGCACCCCCTACAGCCCATGTGGCCCCCCGGGGCAGGTGGCCCCACCCGGTGGGCCCCCGGGACCCTTCCGGTGGTCCCGGTACAATACCGATGACCCCGAAACTTGTCCCGATGGCCGAAACAGGACTTCCTATATATAAATCTTTACCTCCGGACCATTCCGGAACTCCTCGTGACGTCCGGGATCTCATACGGGACTCCGAACAACATTCGGTAACCACATACAAGTTTCCTTTATAACCCTAGCATCATCGAACCTTAAGTGTGTAGACCCTACAGGTTCGGGAGACATGCAGACATGACCGAGACGTTCTCCGGTCAATAACCAACAGCGGGATCTGGATACCCATGTTGGCTCCCACATGTTCCACGATGATCTCATCGGATGAACCATGATCTCAAGGACTCAATCGATCCCGTATACAATTCCCTTTGTCTAGCGGTATTTTACTTGCCCGAGATTCGATCGTCGGTATACCGATACCTTGTTCAATCTCGTTACCGGCAAGTCACTTTACTCGTTCCGTAACACATCATCCCGTGATCAACTCCTTGGTCACATTGCGCATATGATGATGTCCTACCGAGTGGGCCCAGAGATACCTCTCCGTTTACACGGAGTGACAAATCCCAGTCTCGATCCGCATAAAACAATAGATACTTTCGGAGATACCTGTAGTGCACCTTTATAGTCACCCAGTTACGTTGTGACGTTTGATACACCCAAAGCACTCCTACGGTATCCAGGAGTTACATGATCTCATGGTCAAAGGAAGAGATACTTGACATTGGCAAAGCTCTAGCAAACGAACTACACGATCTTTGTGCTATGCTTAGGATTGGGTCTTGTCCATCACATCATTCTCCTAATGATGTGATCCCGTTATCAACGACATCCAATGTCCATAGCCAGGAAACCATGACTATCTGTTGATCACAACGAGCTAGTCAACTAGAGGCTCACTAGGGACATATTGTGGTCTATGTATTCACACGTGTATTACGATTTCCGGATAATACAGTTATAGCATGAATAAAGACAATTATCATGAACAAGGAAATATAATAATAATACTTTTATTATTGCCTCTAGGGCATATTTCCAACAGGTACAATACCAATAAACCCTGAAACCTTCCCGGTGACTGAAACTGGACTTCCGATATATAAATCTTGACCTCCGGACCATTCTGGAACTCCTCGTGGCATCCGGGATCTCATCCGGGACTCCGAACAACTTTCGGTAACCACATACAATTCCCATTACAACTCTAGCGTCACCGAACCTTAAGTGTGTAGACCCTACGGGTTCAGGAACTATGCAGACATGACCGAGACATCTCTCCGGCCAATAATCAACAGCGGGATTTGGATACCCATGTTGGCTCCCACATGTTCCACGATGATCTCATCGGATGAGCCACAATGTCAAGGATTCAATCAATCCCGTATACGATTCACTTTGTCTACCGGTATAGCACTTGCCCGAGATCCGATCGTCGGTATACTAATACCTTGTTGAATCTCGTTACGGCAAGTCTCTTTACTCGTTCCGTAACACATCATCCCGTGACCAACCCCTTAGTCACATTGAGCTCATTACGATGATGTCTTACCGAGTGGGCCCAGAGATACCTCTCCGTCATACGGAGTGACAAATCCTAGTCTCGATTCGTGCCAACCCAACAGATACTTTCAGGGATACCCATAGTGTACCTTTATAGCCACCAAGTTACGTTGTGACGTTTGGCACACCCAAAGTACCCTTACGGTATTCGGGAGTTGCACAATCTCATGGTCTAAGGAAAATATACTTGACATTAGAAAAGCTTTAGCAGACGAACTACACGATCTTGTGCTATGCTTAGGATTGGGTCTTGTCCATCACATCATTATCCTAATGATGTGATCCCGTTATCAATGACATCCTATGTCCATGGTTAGGAAACCGTAACCATCTATTGATCAACAAGCTAGTCAACTAGAGGCTCACTAGGGACATGTTGTGGTCTATGTATTCACACATGTATTACGATTTTCGGATAACACTATTATAGCATGAACAATAGACAATTATCATGAACAAGGAAATATAATAATAACCATTTTATTATTGCCTCTATGGCATATTTCCAACACGGTCCGGTCCAGTGCAGTACCATTTCTGTCCATAAGTATTCGGTACGCTGAACGAACAGTAAATCTACCCGACCTTTCAAAACCCCAGGCCCAAAAGTCATCCGAAGATGCTCTTGGCCTCGGCATGTTTAAGATTGCACAAACGTCAGGGGCAATGAACAGCTTGCTGACGAGCTCCTCATTCCACTCCCCTACTTCATCTAATAGGTCCACAACAAGATGTACGTAATCATCAGACAATCTGCAGACTGGTCGTAAACTGGGAGTTCCTTGTATCCAATTGTCATGCCACACCTCCGTCGTCATACCATCACCGATACGACGAATGAGACCACCCTTAAGCGCTTCCCTGTCCGTAATGATTGCTCGCCAAGTAGCTGATGCATTGGCAGGGCAACCCGCTTGTAGGAAGTTACCGTCTGGATAATACCATCCTCTCAACACACGAGCACATAAACTCTCCGGATTTTCCAACAGACGCCATGCTTGTTTAGCTAACATTGCATCATTAAACACTTGCAGATCACGGAAAACCAAGCCCCCTTTTAGACTTCGAGACAGCCATCTTGTCCCATGATTGCCAGTGCATTCCTCTCTTATCAAGTGACCCAGCCCACCAAAACTTGGACATAATTGTCGTAACTTCTTTGCACAAACCTTTTGTGAACTTGAAACAGCTCATAGAGTAGGCCGGCAGAGCTTGAATCACTGATTTAAGAACTTCCTTCGCCGCACATGATAGCAATTTCTCATAGTAACCTTGTACCCTTGATCTTGACTGCTCACAAATATGTTCAAAGTTTTGTTCAGTTAGTCTACCTGCAGCCGTTGGGAGACCAAGATACTTTTCAGCAAGAGCTTCCCTATGGATTTGCAAAGCATTTCTCACTCCAACCCGAATAGAAGCACTACACCGTGGGCTAAAGAAAACTGAACTCTTGGCCTTGTTTGCACACTGACCCGATCCCATACGTGAGGCAAAGCACTAGAAAACTCCAAGGCCAAACAGAGACACGTCCGAGCTGAGGATATGTGCTGGTTCTGCGCTTCCCCCGTGCAAGTGTGCCGTCAACCACTTGGATAACCACCGCTACCCGTACAGCTCCACGCGTCCCCGGCGCAAAGCCTCTATATACTGGCCTGCCGGCGCGAGGCCTCCTCCATCACCAACAGCCAGAGCATTCGTCCACCATAACTTGAAACAGAGAACTCGGATTCGACAAGGAGCTTGCTAGGTTAGCCATGGCGTTTGTGCCGGCGTGCGTGCAGTGCGGGACCAGGGAGAACCCATGTCGGTGCAAGTTCATTGGGCCCACGCTGGGGTTCCTGGCGTTCGTGGTGACACGGCGTCATAGAGTGGCCGGTGGGCGCGGCGGTGTACCTGTTCCGCCACCGCAAGGGCCGCCGCATCATGGGACACCCCTCCAGGGTCGTCTACCCGCGCGTCTCTAGGGCCATCCCCATCTAATCCCAAGCTCATCCTAATCTAATCCCTCCCTTCCTGTGTGTATGTTGTAACCTGCTGCGTTTGTGCATGATTGATGAAGAAGATTTCAATAAAATGGGTGTTGTTTTGTGTTTGTCTTGTAATCTAAGGCGTTTGCAGTGTCTATGCTTTGTGAGGACTCCTCTCGAGTTCAAGATTTTTTTTAGCAGGAGAGTTTTGTTGGCCAGCAGCGGTAGTCATCCACAACAAATGTGCTTCGACAAAGAAAAGGACAACCCGTGCTTCTGCGACAAGTATAGTTGTGCTTCCTCCAGAAGCACAATGGTGCTTCCCTCAAAAAAAATATGAAAAAACACAATTTTGCTTCCCCAAAAAAGTGAAAAGGCACAACTGTGCTTCTGTATTCCTCTTTTTTCATAGTTTCGGTCTTTTTTTCTTGGGTTTTGGTTTTCTTATTTTTCTAGTTTTGTGTCTTTTCGGTTTTGTTATTTTTAGATTCTTAGTTTTTTGGTTTTTTTGTGGAAAAGATAATCAACCTATTAACATGGGATCCAATTTCGAAGGTCTCGTCGAGAGAAATCCAACGGTGAAAAAGGTTTGCGATTTAGACGCACGGTTCAAGAGATAAAATATTTTATAAAAACGAATCTGAAAAGAAAACCTCTCAGGTCGTGACAAATGGCACACAAAATGACACACATGCACTGCCCACTGGTCCCCACTAAAGAGAGGCATAATGGGTCGACTTAATTGAAGAGCACGAGCGCCCCTGTTGGTACAGCTAAAATCAATGTGGATGGTGCTGTTGAAAGTAGAGGAGAGCGTGGAGCTATTGTTGCGGTGTGCCACAACCATCTAGGATCATCCTCAATCACCTTTACTATAATCATGGACGTGTCAAAATTGGAATCATTAGCATGCAACGAGGCTTTGGCGTAAGCCGATGATCTTCTGATTAGGCGTATCCTCGTCTCCTCTGACGGCTCTCAGTGATCAATGATATTGCTGAAAATACTGGAGGGCGCAATGCATAGGTGATACGGGAAATTAATGGACGGAGAAGCGGTTTTTAGGATGAAAATGCCAAACGGTGACCGAGCTCCATCGAGGCCTTTATTTGAAAACTTCAAAATTGAAACTTTTCAGTTTCAAAAAATTCCGAAAATAAATACACATATACCTAGATACATAATGTACCTGTGTGCAAATTTTCAGGTCAAAATATATTAAAATATGAGCTACACCGGAAAGACAAATCTAGGGCTTTTTAGCATATGTAATGTTCATCTTCAAAGTCCATGATTTTATTTGTTTTGTGCAGCTTGTAATTCAAGGTATTCCATCCTAAAAAATTTCACACATACACTTTACATACTTGTATACATGTGTATTTTTTTCAGAATTTTTGGAAACTGAAATTTATGAATTTTGAGTTTTTCAAAATAAAGGACTACATGGAGCTCGGCCTCCAAAATGCCTTAATCTTTTTAGGATTGTCAATTCACCTGTGAGTCGATGGTGCCCCTATTTCCCGCTTCAGGCGAGACGTACGAGACTCTCGCGTGAAGCCGAGTGCAATATCAGCAGGCCCAGGCGCGCGGGAGCCACAACCACGTCTTTTTATTTCACGTTTTTTTTCTTTTTTACTTCATATTATACCTCAAAATATCCTAAATAAATATATTACAAAAGTAATAATATAAAAAACACTAGAGAAACTGTTATGCAATCATTTAAAAAATGTTAAACATGTATATAAAAAGTGTTTCTCATATATAAAAAATGTATAAACGAAAATATAATGCATGTGAAAAGGTTGATAATGTATTTCCTAAAAATATTAATCAACAATTTGAATAGAAAAAAATTTAAAAAAGTGTTTAGAAAATGGTAAGCAAGCATTCGAAAAATGTTGATCCAGCAAATGAAAAAATGTTAAATGTGTATAGAAACAATGTGGACCATGCATTAAGAAATGTTAATCTTGTATTTAGAAAATATTAATCAAGCTTTCAAAATGTTAAATGTGTATATAAAAATGGACCATATAATGAAAAATGTTAATCAAACACTTTAAAATTGTTAAATATGTATTGAAAAATGTATAATTTATTGCGTGTATGGAAAACAAATTCGAGATAAAAAATAAGTTTCAAAAAGTATTAAAAAATTATTTGAAAAAATTTAACGTGTATACATAAAATGTTTATGATGTTTAAGAAAAATGTTGAATGTGTACTGAAAAAATTAACAGATGTTGAACAAAAGAGAAGCCGATGAAAGAACAGCGAAAAAAAAAGAAAATGAAGAAAGCCAGTAGAAACGAAAACAAAAAGAAGAAAGGAAAAGAAAAGAAATCAAAAAGTGAAGAAACCTGGCAAAAAGAATGAAACCGATAGAACTGAGAAATAAACAAAGAAAACAAAAATAGAATGAAGAAAGAAACAGATCAAAATGAAGAAACAAAAGAAAAAGAAATGGTGAAACCGAGGAAAAACCGAAGGAAAGCATTGAAAAAACAAAGAGAACAGAGAAAACCATAAAAAAAAAGAAAAATAAGGTGAAAAACAAAAACAAACATAAAAATGAAAAAGAAACAAAAAAACAAAAGAGAGGGAAAACAGATCTGAACACGCGAAGCGTTCGATCGGTCGCGAGCGAACTTCGCGTGGCAGCTATCCGGAAAATCAATAAATAGGCGGGCCCATTTGCTACGCAAGGTAAGAAGTCCTTCAGCGGGAGAAGCTACCGTCTCCGTATAAGCAAGACCTAGCTCTCGTGAAAACGAAGGAAAATCCTAGATGTCGCCTTAAGCGCCGGATGTCTTTCATTGTACAAACCGGTTTTACGGTTGACCCATTTACGGTTTTTTTTCTATATAACCTTCAAAAAAAGTGCAGAACTTCGGGCGACAGGGTTCAACATATGTCTATCTTGACGCTTGTGCATACTCCTTTTTTTATGTTTTCTACGTATAGGAAATGCCCCTATGTTTTCTAAGTTTTTTTTGTTTCCTTGTTTTTTTAATTATCTTAAATGTGTGAACTTTTTCAAATTGATCAGTTTTATCCAATACAATGAACTTTTTTCATTTTTGGTATTTTTTAAAACAAGTAGATGAATTTTTTTTCAAATTATATGATTTTTATTTAAAATTCCATTAACCTTTTAAAAATTGATGAACTCTTTTTTCCAATTCATGAACTTTTTAAAAGTTTGAGATTTTTTTCAAATCTATATATATTTTTGAACTCACGATTGACCATTCAACTGGTCAACCGTAATTGATCAACCCGTTAGAGTGACCAAGGAAACCAACCGAACGCTGGCCTTCTTCTTGAACCAGCCTACTATCAGGGGCATATTGGCGCCAAGATGCTCAGCCAGTGCCAAAGGCGCCCTATAAGAGCTCCCGAAATCGAATTCGTTGGTGCCATGGATCAAACCCTGCACCTCCAACTATTGAGGGCTCGTAGCTGGGCACACAAGGTGCGGGGCTTCAATGTCTAACTAGGAAACAATGATCACAAGTACATATCTAAAATATTGTTTTGAATTTTCAAATACGTTTTTTCAGTTTGTTTCTTAATTGGTTTGTCTTTTTCTTTCCAGTTTCTTTTTTTCTTCTCTCTTTAAAAAATCAACAAATGGTTGACACTTCAGAAGTTGTTATAATTTGGAAAAAATGTATCTACTTCCAAAATTTGTTCAGACTTTCAGAAAATGTTCGCTTTTTACGCGAGAATATTGTTTCAATTTACTAAACAATGTTGAAACATTTGATTTCTTTTTCCCACTTTTATTTTTTTGGTATTTTTAAAAGTTTTTTTTACAAAAAATATTTGCCATTTTCAAAAATGTTCACATTTTACAGAAAATCTGCCAATTTCTAATTTTTATTGCGTGTTGAGTTTGTGAGTAAGTATTAAACAGAAACATTTTATGACAGAGTATGAGTTTTTCTAATTGCACGATTGTTTTTAAAAACTGAACAATTTTTGAAAAAATGAACAATTTTTGAAAATGCAAACATTTTTTGGATTTTTGAACAAAATTGGAAATCAAAAGAATTCTTAAGAAACACAATCACTTTCTGAAAAACTCAGACAATTTTTTAAGATGCAAACATTTTTTAATTTATGTATAAAATTTGAAATGTGAACATTTTTAGAAATTTTGAACATTTTTTTTGTAATTTCTAAACATTTTTCAATGTCACAAAAAATTAAGAAATTGAAAAAATGAAAAAAGAAAAGGTAATAACGAAAAAGAAACGGGAAAATAAATAAAAAGAAACAGAAACGCAAAAAAACTGGAAACAGAAAAATCGAAGAAAACCAAAAGAAACTGGAAACCCATTAAAAACGGTTCTAGAAGTGTCCCATAACGCGTTGGGAGTCCCGCTGCAGGCGCCCGCTAAGGAGCTGGCGCTCGCACTGTCGCTACCATGGGCCGGCCCACGAGCGCACTCGCTCGATCGCTCGGGGAAACGAATTCCATCGCTAGATCCGTCGCTGGCTCGGACGCTCGCTAGGAGCCTGTTTTATTTTTCCTTTTTTTTTTGCTGAAAAACCACCCAGTTTTCCTATTTCTTACGAAATAAAAACAAGTTTACAAATGTAAAGAAAAAGTTCATGCATTTGAAAAAAGTTTATCTCTTTCAAAAAGGTTCATCGATTTTTGGAAAACGTTCATTGATATTGAACAAAGTTCATCAGATTTTAAAAAAGCTCATAGATTCCGAAAAAAGTTCATCGAAATTGAAAATAGTTCATCAAAATCAAAAAAACAGTTCATCCAATTTGGAAAAAGTTCATCGAAATTCAAAAAAAGTTCATGAATCATGAAAGGGCAGCACTCTGCGCCGGCGCACCGGCCGAAAGTTTCGGCCGGTCTGGCCAGATCCGTTCGATCTACACGCGCAACCGTTAGATCTCTCTCTCCCGTCTTCTCCAGCACCCATCGTCAACCTCCCGCACGGGGAAAAGGAGAAGGAAGGAGAGCGCCGCCCCCGCACACGAGCCGCACCACTAGCCTCCCCGCGCTGCGCTTGCAACCTCGTCGCCGCCGTTCGCATCCCTCATCGCCGTCCGTCGTGTTCTTTGCAGCTCCTCGCCATGGCGGGTCGCCGCTTCGACATCACGCTTATGTAGCACTGGCCAACAACGGTTGCACCTCGTCGCCCCCATGGTTGCAACACCAGGTGCGCGCCCAGGCGCCCTTCGCCGACCCTCGCCGCCAGGTGCATGCCGCTCACATCGACGCTGTATCCCTGGTCACCACTTCCATCTGTCGCCATTGAAGCAAAAAAATTCACCGGTGGAAGCTTTGCAGGTTGCCGGTTGCAACAAAATCAGAGTTGAACATCCGGTGGAACCCGTGATGCGCCCAGGTTGGTTGAAGCAAAATCGACAAATGCTTCCAGCAAAATTGAACACCCGTTCCAGCTTTTGTTTGGTCGGTTGTAACATTTTACGGTGTCGTCGGCGAGGGTGTCAGGAGCTCCGGTAGGCGGTTGAAGCAAAATCGAAAAACGCTTCCAGCAAACGTGAATGGCCGTTCCAGCTTTTGTTTTCGCCGGTTGCAACATTTTACACTTGAAAACATCTGGTTTGTAGCAAAAAGACAGGCGCCATCGCCGCCGGCGACGCTTGCGTCGTCCTGGTTGCAACAAAATTGAGCGTCGGTGCTAGGTTCCTCAAGACCAGTTGCGGCAAAAACGCAGCATCGTTGTCGGCGGAGGAGCGGGGTGGGGGGGGGGTGAGGACGGAGCGCGGGGAGGCGGCGGTGGAGGCATCAGCTTGGCAGCGGCGAACGGAGGGTGAGCTCGCGGCATTGAGGTGAAAAAGGAGAGATTGGATCGGGAGGAGGAAGGATGATTATATGGGCCCAAAAAAAAGAGGAGCGGCCCACTACGTTCGCGCTGGGCGCGTGATGAGGCGTGCGACCGGCCGAAGCTTCGGCCGGTGCACCGTCTGGGAATGTTACAAGTTCATCGATTTGAAAAAATGGTTCAACGAATTCAAAAAAGTTCACATGCTTGGAGACAATTCATCGGTCAAGGAAACAGAAGAAAAAGAAAAAACAGAAACCAAAAAAGGAAAAACGGAAACGGAAAAAGGAAAAAGGAAAAAGGATCGAATAAAAGTAGAATAGTTAGATGGTTAGCACAACTGCCCTTGTTGCCGTGGTGGTTACAGCAGCAAGCCCTCGAGGAGGAGGTCGCAGGTTCAAATCCTTTTACAGCGTGTTCATTTTTTCTCTTTTACCAGAAAAAGGAATAGCCCAAACTGGGCCGAGCCCAACAAGCCGCGCCTGCAGGCGCCCGTTTGCGAATGGGCGCTGCGTGGTCATTTTTTCTTTTTTACCAGAAAAAGGAATAGCCCAAACTGGGCCGAGCCCAACAAGCCGCGCCTGCAGGCGCCCGTTTGCGAATGGGAGCTTAAGCGCCAAATAGGAATCGCCTAACGCGTTGGTCATTGTGGTAAAGTGGGCGGGCCATTGCTGGCGCATGATTGTTTCGCCTGACAGTTTGACACAGAGCGTTAAATAGGAGTTTAAAATCGGAAAATCCTATTCGCCGCACGCTGCGGCAAATTGTCGCTGTTTCGCAGAAGCGAGCGAGCGAACCTTCGGGGTTGGGCCGGCCCGTTTAAAGTTGCACAGATATCGGTTTTGCCAACCTTCTCTGATGTTCCTAGCCGGTTTTTTCCGGTTTTGGGAACCTTCTAGAAGGTTCCTGAACCGTTTTTTATTTTCATTTCTTTTTCTTTTTCGTTTTCCTTTTCTGTTTTGTTTTGTTTTGTTTTTCTTTTTTTCTTTTCCTTTTCAAAAATGTCCATATTTTCAAAAAAGTTCTCTTTTTAAAAAAATGATCATATTTTCGAAAAATGTTCAACTTTCAAAATTTTGTTCATGTTTTCAAATTTTGTTCGGAGCTTAAGAAAATTGTTTATGTTTTCAATTTTTGGGCTTTTGTTTCGAAAAATGTTTCCGATTTCAAGAAAAATTCACATATTCAAAAAATGTTCACTTTTTAAAAAATTGTTCAGGTTTTGAAATTTTGTTCGGGAGTTTAACAAATGTTCGGTTTTTCAAATTTTGTTCAGAATTTCAAAAAATGCTCCCGTATTTAAATTCTTTCATAGATCCAAAAAAGTTCCTGCTTTTGAATTTTGTTGGGAGTTTCAAAAAATATGTTCCCATTTCGTGATTACAAATTTTGGTCAGAACTTGAAAAATGTTCACGTTTCAGAAAATGTTCAAGAATATTAAAAAATGTTCGCGATTTCTATTGTTTGGAATTTCATGAAATGTTCCATTTTAAAGTTTTTGTTCATAAAATCCAAAAATGTTCGCGGTTTCAATTTTTGCTCCAATTATCATGAAATGTTTCCACTTTTCAATATTTTTATATATTTAAAAATTCCCGTAGCCGGTTTTTTTTTCTTCAGGAATTCAATAAATGTTGGCACTTTCTTGAAAATATAGATTAAAAAAAGTTCAACCTAGTAACTAATTCAGTTTCGCTACAACCATTCCGGTTCCACATCTATCGTTAGTTCTTTAAATCATGTACTGCTCTATTGGCAGCAGTAGTCGATAGCCTGAGTGGCTAGTACTGTTTGATAGTACGCAGGCCGGCCCAGTCAGCTCCCTCTCTGTGCGTCAGGCCGCCAATTTGACGCAAAGCCCATGGCGAACTGTCGCTATAATGCTTGAAGGGCTATTGTATGACCAGCCCATTTAGCTCGCCAACTATTTCCTTCGCCGACTGGGAAAATCATCTGCTCGCCGAGTGTGCAATTCAAGACGCAAACTCAACTTATAGTATGCGTTCTCCTCTTCTAAAGAAAATAATTACCAGATTTTTATAGATTAGAAAATACTCATGAATTCTATTTTAAAAAGGTCAAAAGAAGTCTTGAAAAATATGGATTAAAATAATTCATTTGAAAATCTTTTTTTCGGGGCAATTCATTTAAAAATCATGATTTTTAAAAATGGCCGAACAAATTTACGAATAGAGAATAAATTATCTGAATATTTATAAAATATTCATGAACAAACAAACATAGAAAAGTAGAGAAGGAGTACGAAAGTGAAATAGGTAAAAGAAGAAAAGAACATGAAAATAAAAGACTGAAAAAAAAACTAGCGGAGAAAAACACAGTAAACAGAATCAGGCAGAACTTTCATGAAACCAGGAAAAATATTTACGCTGCAGTTTGGCTGTTCATCCAATTGCCACCAAAATACATCATCATACTAGCAACGCCACACACATGTTGCTGTCCTTCCATGCATCTGTGGCAACTTGACAAAAAAGAAGCAGAACGAGTTCCTCCTCATATATGTTACTACCTCCATAATTCCGAAACCAGTCCCTTTTTCCATGACTCCGCTGTGAAACCAAACTGATCCAACACATCAACTGCAGCGTATGTCACCATTGTACCCCTGAAACAACGAAATCAAAGATGCACAACATAATCATATCAGCAGCAGCAGCAGCAGCAGCAAGAGGAAACTATATACTGTTATAAAACATGGAACTGATAGAAAGGGACTCCTTTTGTTTGCAGATTGTGCATTTTGTTTCACAAAGTAAATAGTTCCTGAATTTCAGCTTCTATAATAAAACAAGGTATCCACCTAATTTTTATGACAGTCTTACTCATTACAAGTACTCTACCACAGACGCATTTCTTCTTTCAGTCAACAACCCCCTTCTTTGAAGATCCTTTGCATCTAGACCGAAAATAATAGTCCAGAAAGAGATTCTGATTATTGAGCTACATGAAAGGTAGCAAGTTGACAAGATAAAAGGGATGGATTATTGACTGGATGAGATGACCCCATGCAATGGAGCGGAATACTTGACTAATACTGCATGGGAAGGAAAGACTACCCAAGTACCCATATATAGCTTGGAGAGTGAAAGTTCCTCACAGGCGACAAATTTAACAAGTAGAATCACTATGAGGAAATTATAATGTTGAAACTTGCGACATTCCTTGTTGTAATCCTGACACAAGAATGCTCCAGAAAACACAACAGCCAAGTAAAAATGCACCTGGCTAGAGGACACATTTCAAAGTGCAGTGTGTGCTTCAAGGTGCTTTGGACGAGCAATAAATTAATGAATATCAACCTCTATATTTGTCTTAACATTACTGTTTCACTATAAAATGAACTGAAACCGCATAGTTTTCTGGTTTCAACTCGTGCATTTTTCTCTATTGATTGATCGGCTTAGTTAGCTATTTTATACTAATAACAGAAAGTGCTGATATCAGCAAATGACATTTAAAAGTCTGGTCCGCCAATCTTTTAAAAGTCTATTTGGGAGAAACAGGAACAGGGTTCCTTTCTTTCCAGATTATTAGTATAGTACTCTTCCGTAAGAAATATAAGAGCGTTTAGACCACTAAAGTAGTGGTCTAAACGCTCTTATATTTCTTCACAGAGGGAGTACTAAATTGCCTGCTCTGCCAACCTTCTTCATTTTATCTAATAATATCTACTTTGCTCCACACTGTTAAAAGTAATTATATTTCTTTACAAAGGGAGTACTAAATTGCCTGGTCTGCCAACCTTTCCTCATTTTATCTCATAATATCTACTTTGCTCTACATTGTAAGTCTAACTTGTTGTAGAAGGGCAACTATAGAGTCCCTTGCCGAGTAACCACTATGGGAGAGCAATTAGGGGCTATGTCCCCTATTAATTAAAATGATGGTAATGCGCAAATAATCATATGGAGCAGTCACCCATACAAGAATCAAGAGCAAGGCAACTAATTAGAATGGTGGCATGTGCAAATAATCCTATGGAGCAGTCACCCATATAAAAAACAAAAGCAAGGCAACTAATTAGAATGGCGGCATGTGCCAATAATCATATGGAGCAGCCACCCATATAAGAAATAAGAGCAAGCTAGGCAACTAATTAGAATGATGGCATGTGCAAATAATTGTACGGGACAGTCGCCCATATAAAGAAACAAGAGCAAGGTAACTAATTAAAATGATGCCATGTTAATCGTATGGAGCAGTTGGCCAAAAAGAAGGCATTGAACATCATGTGCACCTGCTCTTGTCCTCGGAGACAGCTTCAATGAACTCAACTAGATCCGCTGCTACCTTCAACCCAGATTTTCGGTCTTTTATACCCCTCAATATGCCAGAGTAAGCCTTGCATATTCCCTGTCTAAGCTGGTTACCGTAATCAACCTTATCCTCATCATAATATCTTGGGTTAGCAGCTTCTTTCAGCTCTTTCCTAACAGCCTTCAGGTACCTCTCCTCAAAAATCTTGCCGATAGCAAGAGCAATCTCTCCAAAGCATGCCAAAATATGAGGTTTAAGCTCGGGTTGTGAGAGACCTTCGTAAAGAACATCCATCATATGATCACAACATGGCAGGATTTCATCTCCCAAGGCATGAAAGATAGTGCCAATCGCCTCTAAATAGATTGGGGAGAATAGCTTCACACTGTAATACTGCACAAATATTGGCATGAAATCCAGAAACTTTGGACCGACAGCACGAGCGAGAGCACCAATGGTGAGCGCTGCTTTATCACGTGCAGTAGAGCAGTCGCAGGTCAGGACACGGCAAAACTGAAGCAGCATAAACGGAGCAGACTCCCTAACCTTGTCCGAGTGAAGTGAATTGCCCAGTTTTTCGATTATGGCGTGCAGTACGTCACACAGCAACGCCTGAAGATCATGCTTGTTAGTCTTGTCATGTGATGAAATTGCTTTGGCATCAAGCGCGGTGTTTAATCTTCTCATGATACGAGGCATTAAAACCATAATAGCTAGTACAGCATTCAAATCCCTTATGTTGCTTACTCTCACAACCTCAATCAATGCGCCATAAGCAGACACAGATGCTGGAAGCCCGAAAGGGGTCTTCTTATCAAGTTCTGAAGCAGAAAGGAGAGCACCAATAACACCACCAAGAAAAGGTGAAAGCTCAGATGAGATTTGCTTTTTTGAATGGTCCACCTCAGATGAGATTGCCACATTATAACCTCGGGCAAGAAAATATATAGCTCCACAGACTTCCTTGGACACTTCTGGAACATCTTTACCACCCTTCGACAACGCAGCCATGATGCGAGGAAAGTCTTCATTTGTGAAAAATCTTTTATCAAGAGCTGGAGAATGCCGAAGCTCAAACACCCGCCCCAGAGTGCATGCAGCGGTGCCTCTTACCTCCATGTGTGGGTCTTCCATCCCGTCCATCAACAAACCGACCACGGGAGCGAGTTTCTCAATAGAGGGCCCTTCAAGCATAACGCCTAGTACAGAAATAGCTGTCTTGCGACTATGCCAATCTGCCATTTTGATGTTACCCTCGACAAACTGCATTGCAAGTGGGACAACTGCATCCCCGATAGTTCTAGCGACGAGGCCTAGGCATGCCACAGCACTCATGAAGATGTTCAGTTCATCAACATCTCTTTCTTGGTGTAACGACAGAGTTTGTAGCAGAAGTGGAACAAGCGAACAGAGGGGCTTCTCAGTAAAGTGACAATCCGCGCTCGCGAAAGCATGAGCAAAACGCTTTTTTCGTTCTCTGAGTTCAATCACTTTTCCACAAATAGTACTCCAGAACTCGATACATTCAAGTGCAACTGTTTCCGCACCTCCTTCCAAGCCCAAAGCTTCAGTTGTACGGCTGAGTGTGGTTTCCATGTAAGGTTCTAACTCCATAATATAATTGGATGCGATTGCAGTAAGGCAGACGAATGCTGCATGCTTGATCTCCGCTGCTTCATCGTGTTTAGCTGCATCACAGATTGCAGCCATTATACGATTTCTGCAATCATCATCATTTGCGAAGTTAGCAAACGTAAGAACATTCCGTAGAGCTTTGACCGCTGCAAGCCGGACTTGAGAACTTTTCCCTGCCTGGTGGTTCATTGCCCGGATGACGGCATCCAGAACACCATTAATTGTGTCCTTGTCGAACCTCAAGTTCTCCTCCTCAAACACATACTCCAGCGCCTCTAGAGTTGCTTGCTTTAGTGTAGGAGATGCACCCTGCTGTGCCATGTTGTGCAGTAATCTGCCAATGAGATCTTGCCATCTCTCGGAGGGTGTCTCAATATATGCAAGCCTGCCAATAACCTGTGATGAGGCATGCCTCGCCTGAGGAGCCGAAGATCCTAGAGTTATCAGCAATGACTCCTTAATCTGGGATTTGATACATGGACCCAGATTGTTCCATTGTTCGATGAGGAGGCTGTTATCTTCAGAATACTTTCCTTCCACAGAGTTCCTCAGGATAATGCCAGCAAGGTATCTGCACTCAGGTGGACTTGCCTCACTCGAGAGCTCTGCTGATAAGGACAGGAGGAAGTTGGGACGATTACGCTCTTGGAGCTGCATGAGTTTGCCTTCTGCTGCTAGCCTTATGTTGTTATCCGGATCCTGAGCATCTTTTAGAATCGAAGTGATATTATCCATAGCTGGCTGTATCAACTGTCCGTCCTGGCAAACATGAAAAAAGCATCCAGAATTGGTTCAGTTAGAAATAGAAAAAAGGGAAAGAAAGCAGCCTGGTTACACACAAACTAACAAAGAAAACGGTCACAAACCGTCCTAAGAAAGGGCCACTAGACAAATTTGACATATATATAATCTCCAATGCAAAGACAAATGTGCTGAGTATACGGCAAGGTAAAGAGCGTAAAAATGCAAAGACTAGGAAAACTGCTGACACCAGAACAGAGCAAAGAGAGGAGGGAGTTTCTGGACCAAGCTGCATGGTCCTAATATAATCTCCGATGTAACCCAAGAACTTACTGAAGCATGGATATACGTTCGGGCCTAATCAAGGTGACTAGGTGAGATTGGGATTTGCTAGCTAACAGCCTTTATGTGTTTTTACAATGTTATATATATATACCCAAAAAGTGCTTTGGAACATTAACTGGGAAAAATCCTAGCTAGCGAAATAATACCAGCGTACGAAAACATAATATATATATACTTTGAACAGTGCATTATTTCAACATGTAAAATAAAATAGTATGCTAAGCTGAAGCAGCAGTTCAAGACTAAAAAAACTGTACGTATGTACATATATGCAGATACATACAAAGAAAGAATGGATTCAACCAATGAGGACAAAACCTAATCGAAATTAAAGTGTTTCTTTATATATAGATTGAGAAAGTAAAATAAATTCCTTGGTGAAGTAGTGCAAGCAAGCAACGGAAAGAGACAAGACCAACTAATTTCCTTGTTCCATATTGATGATGATGAAACTAAATTAAGTAGCACCGTGGTGTGGTGTGCGCAGTCAGGGTACGTATATAGATGCTGTATATAACCAGAAGGCCCTTTAACTAGTAAATTTAGGGATTCTGCTGTGCTGGACTTTGGGTCTGATCTAATGCATGCACTAGTGTTTAATTAATCTATCGATTAATAATTGTTGTATATGCTTCTCCAATGGGGAGAGAAGGAAGGAATGTCAGTCCATCCCCATGCGTGATGGACAAGGATGTAGCTAGCTAGAGAGGGAAAAGTTGGGTTTCTTCCGGGAGCTAGCATCAAGCCAACTTGGGATCTCCGGGACCGAAGGGATTCGACTAACAACTACGTACCTACGGCGACGGACCTCCAAGGGAAGGAGCTTGAGGAGGCGGGCTAGGGTTAGGGTTAGGGATCGAGCCAGAGCCAAAAGCCGAGAGAGGTGGGGAGATGGAGCAAAACGAACGAAGGAAGGCGCGCGGATCTTACCAGCGGGGCGGGAACTCCGCTTGCGCCCGCTCCAGGTAGAGGAGAGGCGGTGGCGACGAGCGGCCGGCGGAACGTGGCTTCTCCGCTCGCTCCCGCACCCGGTACTGGTGGAGGAGAGGCGGTGGCGGCGAGCGGCCGGCGGAGCGTGGTTTCTCCACTCGCTCTCGCTCCCGCTCCCGGTGGAGGAGAGGCGGTGGCGTCGAGCGGCGTGGTTTCTCGTTTTCTTCAAGGCCTTGTTTGGCACAAGGGAGTCGGAGGGGTTTTGTGGGGATTATCCCCGCGAGGCCTAGAATCCTCGCGAGGCCCAGACAGCCCGTTTGGTACGCGAGGGTTAGATGGGCCAAACCGCTCCATTTCCCTTCGATCCCCTTCTACCCACGGGTTTCAGCCTTCAGAACACTCGAGAGAGGGCTCGAGGATTTGGCCTCCCGACTCCTCGCAAGACGCCGCCGCCAACTCCTTCCCGAGACTCTCTCCAAGTGGCCGTGGTGACATCAATTAACTCAGCTATCCCACTGTGCACGCATAACATTGAGAATTTTAGGGCCTGGAGCGGGGACCGCCGGGGCATGGTCTCAGTCAAATCAGCCTATCACATGGTGTTGAACACCAAAAATCAGCGGGAGAATTGGATAGAAGAAAATGCTGGGATCTCAGAGGCGGTGTCGGAAGGAAAAGCATAGACGTCGCTGTGGCATACGAAGGTTCCGTCGAAGCAGAAAGTTTTTGCATGGCGTTTAGCCCAGCACTCAGTACCTACGGCCGACCTTTTGCACCACCGTCACATGTCACAATCTCCTCTATGTGCTTTGTGTGGAATCCCAGACTCGTGGAGGCATGCACTGTTGGACTGCACCATGTCGAGGTGCATTTGGGCATTATTGGATGAACATTTGGTGGAACAGATTAGTTTGAACTCGGATGCAAATGCCAAGCACTGGATGTTCGCGATGCATGATGCACTGTCTCAATCAGAGTTCGTAAGACTGATTATAACACTCTGGGCTGTTTGAAGAGCGAGGAGGAAGACAATATATGAAGATATTTTCACTAGCCCTATGTCCACTCACCAGTTTATCAATGCTTATTTGAGTGATCTTCACGACACTGCAGCACCAGGAAGAAATGCTAACGCCCAGCCTATCTTGAGGCCGAGACAATGGCAAAGCCCGCCGGCGAGCCTGGCCAAGATAAATGTTGATGCAGCAACTAGAGGTATGCAGAGAAGGGGGGCGGTTGCTGCTCTTTGTCGGGACCATGATGGAAACTTCTTGGGGGCATCGGTGGTCAGCTTCGAAGGAATTGGAGATGCTGTACTGGAGGCGTTGGCTGTCCGGGAGGGATTAGCACTCGCTCAAGATTTGAATGAACAAAAGGTACAGATAGCTTCTGACTGCAAAGTGGTGGTGGACGATATCAAGAATCAAAGTATGACAAGTTAGGAGCGATTATACAGGAAATCATAGAGTCTAGTAATACTTTTACTATTTGTAATTTCGTCCATGAATTTAGGAGCTCGAATTTTGAGGCTCACAATCTAGCGAAGCATGCTTTTAAGTTAGGGGTGGGTCGCCATGTTTGGTTAGGACACCCCGGTAATCTTTTGCTCGTCCCTGTAAACATTGTGACGGCATAATAAAAGCTTCATGTGATTGTCTCAAAAAAAAACTCCTTCCCAAGACGCCACCGCCGCCTCCTCCCTGCCGCCCGACGCCTCGACGCCGGCGTACTGGACTTCTCCTCGGTGGTAAGTCATCGTCTCCCCTCCTTTCCCTCGTCGTCTAGGGTTTGCCAAAGAGGGCCTCCAGGAAAGGGATGCACTGGTGCGGGTTGAGGCGTAGCAGCGGGTGCCCGACGCCGGCGGCGAGGTAGGCGCGTCGCGCCATGGTGGCCAACATGAGGGCGTTGACCCACGTGGTGCCGCACTTGGGGAAGCTGGCGACGATGACGTCGTCCCGGCGGGGCTCGAAGCGGTGCTGTAGGGCGATGGCCGCTGGGACAGACCACTCCGGCAGCTAGAAGCCATCGTAGAGACGGAGGCTCGACAGGCCCCTGGGCCTCGGCGCGCACGGCATGGCGGAAACAAGGTCGGTGTCGGCATCGGCATGCTCGTCCAGGAGCTGCTCCGACACGCCGGAGACCAAGCCCGAGTCGGCTTCGACGTCCGTGAAAGGGACCGAGGGGAGCACTCGGTGCCTTCGCCATTGACGATGATGTGGATGAGAAGAGTATGGAGTATGGAGTGGACAGCAGCAGCAGCAGTACTATGCCTGCTATCTCTTCTTGCAGTTGTTCAGTGAGAGCCTATCTGTTCTTGCATTCGTTCTATGATGTGGATTTGGAAGGAATAGTTCTTCTATGTTGTCTTTGACAATCTTGCAAAACTGGAGTAGAAAGGACATCCCGAAAGATGCTACCCTGCTTTGAAAATCAATAGTTTGCTGATTAGCTGAACCCTATCCAAATTCTTTGCTTCTCATTGATAACTGAGGACTCCAAGCTATTTTGGGTTGGTTGCCGTAATGTGTTGATTTCGATGATGCTGTTTTGATTTAGTTTGTTGGTTCCTTGCTCTAGTTCTTGTAAGCTGAAAATCTTCATTCTTTTTGCAGTATCTTTGTTTGAAGATACCAACTGCTGTTATAGTAATTCATAATTTACTAGTTTGTATCAGGTTTTTCATTTATTTTTCTCCTATATTTTTTATAGCCTAATGGTTGATGCTTTCTGTTTGAGACACAACTTGACTCAAAACTGAATAATGCAGTAGTATATTATCTTTGTATGTTCTATTATCTCCTCCAAATACTATGGTGTCTTGCAACAAGTTTACTCTAGCAGTTTTGGCTCTATATAAACATGTTGGTCCTCAATACTGAGAAAAAGATTAAATGTAATCCTACATGAGATTATAGGCCTCTGTTTCTTTTTCATATATGTGACGCCCCCGATTCAATCGTACACTAATTATACACGCAAATGTGTATGATCAAAATCAGGGACTCACGGGAAGATATCACAACACAACTCTAGACACAAAATAAAATAATACAAGCTTTATATTAGAAGCCAGGGGCCTCGAGGGCTCGAATACAAGCTCGATACACAAGAGTCAGCGGAAGCAAACATATCTGAGTACAGACATAAGTTAAACAAGTTTTTCCTTAAGAAGGCTAGCACAAACATCAACGATCGAAGAGACAAGGCATCCTGCCTGGGACCTCCTAACTACTCCTGGTCGTCGGCGGGCTTCATGTAGTAGCATCCATCAGCGGTGGCATCTGGCTCCAGGGATCCACCATCTGGTTGCATCAACCGGAAAGAAGAAAGAAGGGGGAAAGGGGTAGCAAAGCACCCGTGAGTACTCATCCAAAGTACTCGCAAGTATCAGAGCTATACTAAGTATGCACTAGTATCAAATGGAAGGTTTGTATCTGTGGAATGAACTGCAGAATGCCAGAATAGAGGGGGAAGGCCTAGCCTATCGAAGACTAGCATATTCACGCAGCTCCTCGCATCTTACCGCATGTAGAAGAGTAAAGAATAGCAGTTTATAATTAACAAGCATGTTGTAACATTAATGCCAGAAAGCAATCCCGGAGCCACATATCTCAAGTATCCATTTGTAGTTGTATAAGATCAGGATATAAGTCTGAAGGTCCGTTAGCGTGGACATGGCTATTAATAGATAATCTTCCCTGCAGGGGTGCACCACGTTTTCCAACACGCTCGATCACTCTGGCCGGACACACTTTCCTGGGTCATGCCCGGCCTCGAAAGATCAACATGTCGCTGCCCTACGTAGGCTCAGCAAAGAGGTCCCCGTCGGTCTACATCCTAAGCACTCTGGGGTCTAGGCCCATCGCCCGTTGCACTCCAGGTCGTTGTGCGTAAGGGGATACCAGCACCACCCGTGAAGTGGATGGCACGATCCGGCCCGGCATAATGCTGAACTGGACGTCTAACAAAGCTTTGGCAGATAATGTGACGTCGAGGCCCATAACTATTCTCGCGTGGTGGTTGATGCGTAAAGGCCAAAGGCCAACTCAGAAAAAATACCCAAACCTGTTAGTGCATTATTAAAAAGAAGTGACAACTGTCGGGACAAGTCCGGAGCTATCACCCCCTCCCGGGTGATACCGCTAAACAGCCAGCCGCCACCATCACATCGCACGGGTGCTCTCCGGGCCTGCCCGACTTTCACAACGGTCTCAAGTGAAGTGAAGGTAACCGTGTGTCCAGACATCAAGGGGAAAACCCGAGGAATCACCCCCGGTGGATTCCGCTCGATGTAATCATCGAGGTGAACGTAAGAGAAACCACCCTCGAGGTTCACACTTGAGGTGTTGCACGACAGAGCCGTATCAGTAATGGTGAAGGAGGAACCACCCTCGATGACCACGACTGAATAGCTACACTACAGAGATCTCATCAGGAGTGATGTATGAGGTTCCACCCTCGACACTCGATGTTAACTTTGTAGAGTCGAGCAACAAAAAGGGGCATGATGTGATGTGAGGTGTCGGGCTCCGGTCGTCGATCACGTTGATCGAGTCGTCGATGATGAAGCAGGGGCAACAAGGACAAGGTGGAGGTCACTGATGGATCACTAGCCAACCTATACTAAGTAGTTTAGGATAAGCATGTAGGTAACAATAGTAGGTACAAAAACAGGCTATGCATCAGAATAGGAGCAAACAATAACAGTAGAAAAAATCTAATGCAAGCATGAGAGAATAGAATGGGCAATATCGGGATGATCAAAATGGGGGGCTTGCCTGGAAGCTCAGACAAGAAGGAGGGGTCGTCGTTGACGTAGTCGGTCACAGCGGCATCGACAGCCGTCACGGGGTCTACCAAAGAGAAGAGGAGGGAGAAAACAGTAAATACTTAGCAAGCAAGAGTATAACAGGACAACAGGCAGAGCTAGACGTGTTATAACACGGTGCTACACGATATCGGTGAAGTGGGATAACATCCGGGAAAGTTTTCTCGGAGTTAGGCATTTTCGGACAAACGAACTGGAGGAGGAAGGTTGCGTGTTCGCTATGCTCGGGATGTGTGACAGACGAACGGAGGACTTATCCGGATTCGTCTCGTCGTTCTGAGCAACTTTCGTGTATAAAACTTTTTCATCCGAGTTACGGTTTAATTTCTATTAATTTTCAAATTTTTATTAATATTCTGAAATTAATTTTAAACCAAAAATAAATGCTAAAATGCTAGGCGCACCCAGCACAATGTACACAAAAGTGTACCCAGTGGCTGACAGGTGGGCTAGGGGGACCCAGATGACCAGTCAACATTTGACTGGTCAACAGGGGTGGGACCCCCCTATCATTGTCTCAGTTAATTAGTTACTGATTTGACTAACTAATCTAGTTCATTAGATTAATTAATTAAGTTAATTAACCATTTAACTAATTAATTAAATAATTATTTTTATTTTTTCATGTTTTATTTTCTCTTTTTTTAGCAGGGGCGGGCCACACTTGTAAGTGGCCCAAGAGGCCACACGGGTTACACGCGCAGGGGCGCTACGGGCGCGGGCACCGCCCGAACGGGGCACAGGCGAGGCCGTGGCCGGTGATGGCCACTGGGGCGGCGGCGCGGCACCGGCAAGGGGAAGCGGGGGCGAGGCCAGGTGCGGTGGTGGCTGGGGCGACCGGTGGAGAGGCGGGGCCGCAGGGGCCAGCGCAGGCGTGGCGGGCGCCAGCAGCGCCAGTCGGGGGCGGCGAGGGCGAAGCCCTGGCCTGCAGGCGGGGCCGAGCGAACACGGGCGAGGCAGGGGGCGAGAGGCACGAGCAGCCTGTAGCGGCGGCTGGAGCTAATGGAGGCGGGGCGGAACACCGGTCGCGGCAACGGCGCAGGACGGGCGCGGGCTCGCAAGCGCGTGCCGGCGAGCGCACAGGAAGCAGCAGCCGCGAGGGCGTGTGTAACGCCCCGAATTCGATGCGCCAGGTGTCCGCCAGTTATTCGCCGTCGTTGCCATGTCATTTGTTTGCATGTTGCATTTTTTCATGTCATCATGTGCATCTCTTTTTGCATATGTGTTCGTCTCATGCATCCGAGCATTTTTCCCGTTGTCCGTTTTGCAATCCGGCACTCCGATGTCCTCCGGTGTCCCTCTTTTGTCTCTTGTTGTGAGCGGATGTTAAACATTCTCGGAATGGACCTGGTAATGTTTGGAAAATATATACACCTGGATAAACCTGGTAATGTTTGGAAAATATATACACTAACATTCATTGGGTCTCATAATGTTTAGGAGTACATATCTTGAATCAACAGAAGTATGTTCATCTAATTCGGAGATAAACTGAAAACTGGAGTAGGATCAACAGATGTCCCTAATTCCTGAATCAACAGAAGTAAATACAAGTTGATAATTGAAAATGAACACTGTTTTGTCAATCAGTCAACAGCAAGCTTCAGCTAGACATTCAGTGTAATGCCCTTGTTTTTGGAATTAGTTAAAGAAAGAATGGCAGAGCTTTGTCTTACTCAGCTCAATGACTAGACTACCCTGCAAGTTTTTGTACAGAGAGCATATGTAGAATTACCCATTCAGAAGGAATTTCAGACATGGAACAAGCAACACATAATTACCTCCTTCTTCCCGGGGAACACGAGCAGCACAAGGAGCAGGTGAGGAAGGAGCATGGCAATCTCTGTTTCTATCATGTAGTGCCACATGTACATTGTTTTCTTATCCATCTAAATTTTAGTCTACTGATTTGCCTGAAGCAATGAATTTATGGTTGCAACTTAACACTTGTTGGTAATGTCATTATTATATTTCTGAATGCTGTAGAATTAATAGTTGTAAGTTGTGTATATGGTATTATGACAATTGCTGTAGTACTGCTTTTGCGGGACATTATATTTGTTTCTTTTCTAAACTTTGTTCTTATCTACTCTAGGGTACAAGCGCAAAGGAACACATGAGCTCTTGGAAAATTCTTGTGTGAGACAAGTAGAAGACATAAATACAAAAATTTCAATTGCCTGTGCAAAATAGCCTTTGGAACCTCAAATTCTACTTGATCTATATGATTTTGACATCCTTTTATTTTTATCTGAAGAACAAATTTACTACAGACAAATCGAACAACAGCACAAGGATGAAATTCGCAAAAGCAAGTTCACACGGATCTCGGCCAAATATACCGTCTGCTCTTTCTTATGTTTCCGCTCTTGCTCTAGGTCCAGCTCCTTGTGGTAAAGCTGTTGCTCGTATCACCAACAAGAGAGAGAGAGAGAATAAACAGAACGCAAATTTGACTGCCGTCACGTAAACTTCCGCAGATTGTTTTTTATAATACTCTCAGCAGCATTTCGTGCACGCTTGATTTTCTCAGCCAGTTCTAATGCCCCGAGGAACAGAAAGTCAATTAGACACTTGCTGCAATGTTATCTTGTATTTCTATGTGCGGCTAAATTTTCATGAGTCAACCACCTCCAAGGTTCTATCTGGAAGAGCATCTTTGGCACTTATGCATATCCAACGCGTCACTGGGCATGTCGCCTGTTGGGTTCCTTGCACTGAACATATCAAGTAGTGATATGCCAAGACTTTACAGCATACCAAAGTGAACATTTTCAAGATTGAAAATTTCCTTGCAGTGAAAAAGGTTGAAATTTTCACTGAAAGGCTGAAATGTTCCTTCCAGAAGAACACTTTATAAATTTCAGTTTGAAACACACGACTTTTGCATATGCAACAAACACGGAATTACAAGCAATAATACTACTCCAACAAATAATAGTTATTCCACAGCTAGCTAAACTTTATGAGCAAAATTAAGCACTAGTAAAGTTCTCTTGTCAAGCCTTAATGATTAGCTACAGGTAGCAAATGCTTGGGACCATTAATTTAACAAAAGGACACCAGCCATTACATACAGGCCCTCTAGTCTAATAAATATAAGTTTCACCACCACCAAAATACAACTAATATAATCTAGATAAATATAAGTTTTACACCACCAAAAAATACAACTAGTTGCAGCTTCCAAAAGATGCCATGCAAGGAGGGTTAGAGGTTAATTACAAACATTACATACTGGGAACATATAAATAATAATAGGGCAACTCTGCTCATGCATGCATCCATCGCAAACAAGAGCTAGCTAGAGCGCAAAGCAGCATCTGATATCAACGGCTTCCTTGTGATGTATGAAACGCGTGACACAGTCCACAGGGGAAACTCCCACTGGTTCCCTTTTCTTGTTGCTGGTCGTTGCTTTAGTCTTAACCTGGACAATGGTGATCTGCACCTCATGCTTGGGCGGAGGATATCCACCTAGCAGCATATACGTCCGTACACATATGTTAGTACAATTAATCCATGAACTGACTGATCACAAAAACCATGCGATGCATGCATAAATGACATTGAGATCGCAGAGAGACAGATAAGTATATATACTCACTTTGCAGTTGCACCACGTAAAACAAAATAGCACCAGAGTCCACATCTTTTCCAGCATAATCCAAGCATATGTCCTCACCCACACAATCATCTACAAGCCATGAGAATGGCAAAAAGATGGGCTCGCTGAGATACACAGAATGATCTTTATCAAACAGTTGATAAGCAGCAAGCCCTCCATCTCTGCATGTGTAGATAAAGCCATCGACAAATACACATCTACCATTTAAAGGGCACCTTGTAGGGCTAGTCCTTGGCAGGTCTTCTGAGAATGCGGCCCAAGGCATGACAACACGCCATTGCATGGCACACAGGTCAAACAAAAGACAGGAACCTGTGAGAGCATCAGAGACTATAAAGGAATCGCCATTCACTGCTGCATATCCAGATATCATGACAGTCCTCTCGAGAACATGCGATTCATCTGTCTTGCATCGCAGCCAGAAGGTGGATCCATAACTGAATCTTGTCTGATGATAAACCTCCAGAGTATCAGTAAGAGCAATGGTCTCTCCACCAATTGTGATAAACAAAACAAAAGTATCAGCACTTGGCAGCCGCCGTACAGATAGATGATCCATAGCCAACGTTCGGTCCTTATTCAGACTAAACTCAAGCATGCCGTCTTTTTTGCTCGAAACAGCATGTATTTTTGAGGAGGCACTGTGAAGGAAAAAGTGCCAATAGTCACCATCACCGACATACGGTGCAACATGGCACGACGTTTGGAGAGGCTTGCCATCGTCTCCACCTTGTAACAGTGAAGTCTCATCCATGACGCCCGTATGGTAGATGACTAGTTGTGAGCCAGCTTGGCAGATGATAAGCAGGTCTTTATTGATACTTGTTGCAGCAACCGGACGCCTTTCGAAAGGGACTCGGTGTTGCATTGAAGCACGGCCAACCAGCGTGCGGGGGGGCATTGCCGGCAAGGGCTCATGTGGCGGGAGAGAGCACTCGCGGGCAAAGTGACCGTTGGTGCCGCAGCGAAAGCAAAGGCGTGGACAGTCTTCCATTTCGATAAACTCTCTGCATGCAAAGAACCAAAACGTGTCATGCACTCACCAAGAGAAACTTAGTAAGAAAGATGTAAGCTAGGTTAAACATGAAGCTAAATTTGGATCAAGCAAGACCTGCAACAATCAAGCTTGTTGGAGGGTGGTTCATTGACGTGCTGCTGGGAACTGGTTAGATACTCCTCTTGCCCTTCTTGGTGTTGGTGTTGCAGCAGCACCTGGGAGTCCATGTCCTCGTACTCCCTAATTGATCCATGATTAGTTCACAGTAGACAAAAGAAAAATGTCGTAAGCAAGGCGACCAAATGAATAAATGGTCGAATAATTAATCTGTGGAAAAAGTAAACTAACTAGTTTGTTGCTTACTGTAGGAAGCAGAATTCCTGGTCCTCTGGATTGGGCTCCATGTCTACCCGGCGGAAAGAGGAATGCAGCACCTTTATTCCCCCCTGAGCCGGGTCATGGAGGTTGAAGGTGGTGACGATGGCATGTAGGTTGTCACACTGGCATTGATCTAATTGTTCACGTGATGCCAGGCTGATCCAGACGGAGCACATGAGCCGACCATCGAGACGGGTGAGGAAGCCACACCCATTACAGGAATTGAAAGGAGATACAGAGTCAATGGTGATGGGCGGATCCAGTCTGAGCCTCACCCTCCCCTGATCATCACCATCATCACCCTGGTGTACTATGTAGCTGAGCTTGTAGGCGTAGATGGTGTTACCACGGAGCGTGTAGATGGCCTTGTCTTGCTCCATGTACACGGCGCGGCCGAGGATAGGGACGTAGTCTAGCGGCGGCCTTGTTTCATCGGTGAGCACCGGGGTCCAGTCGCGGGGGCCGGGGGCGAAGGTGAAGAAGAGGCCGTCTTGTTTGAAGGAGACGAGGATGAGGGGGCCAGGGAGCACGGCGTAGCCCTGGAGGAACCCGCCAGACAACCACGAGTAGTCGTCCTCGTCGTCTTTGTGTGGGCAGCTGTTGCCGACCTGCTCCCATTGGCCGCCCCCGGGGAGCAGATGCAGGGGTCGCATGAGGAGGTTCAACTTGACGCCATATTCCACGATCGGGCACAGAGCAAAGATGTAGCCGCCGGCGGAGATTGGCATGCAGTTACGACTCCTCCCTGCTTGAATCTCCGGCAGAGGAAGATGCAGCAGCAGATCCGGGGATGTGTGGGTCTGCGGCTGCTGCAGAGTTAGGTGCAGGGCATGGGGTTGCTCACCGGCATCGTCGTCCTCCTGGCGCAGAATGCAGAGCGAGCGGCCGTCGGGAGCCATGGCGGCGCTGGCGTCGAACGTGCCACCGCCACCGGTCGTCGTCTTGATGTCGTGGAAAGCCTCGAGCGCGTCGTCGCTCCGGCCAAGGATCCGCCCGGATCGCGCCACGCGGAGGCGTTTGAGCCGTAGGACGGCGCCGTCCTTGAGGCCGATGAGCAGCGACCAGGCGGGCCGATGGTCGGCGCCGGCGGGGATGGAGGAGTAGTCCCTCCCGGGGGCGACGCGGGGGATCCGGGGGGAGCAGTAAAGACGCCAGCTGCACTCGCAATGGCGAAAACGGCACTTCGACTCACGCGCCAGCTTCCACTCCTCCTCCTCCGCCGCCGCCGCCGCCATTATCGACCGCGAGCCCTCCCCCTCCGCCTCCATCATCCTCCTAGCTACGGTTAGGGTTAGGGATTTGCTCTCGCTGGGGTTCGGTGGGGAGATACGACTGGGATGAGGGAGGACTAAACCCCATGGGCCGTCGTTCGTTTTGGGGCGTAGTCTTTTGTTACAACATTTTGGGCCTAACTTTTGTTACATCCATTTGCTTGAGTCTGTTCTATGTTAGAAAAAACTTTGATAAATAAACCTCCTGATTTCCTGCCGACCCGGTTGTTTCCTGTGCCCATGGATTGTCACTGCCCATGAGATGAGATGAGATGAGATGATGACACCTTCATGTGATTGCTTGTTCACAGACCGCACTCCCTTGTCTCCCAAGTAGCTACCTTACCTCTCCGGTGCCTAGTCTCCATCGATCGGATGGGAGATGGGACGCGCTTCCCTTCCCTTCCCTGGCTGCCTAGCTTGGAAGCAGCAGCTCCAGCAACGTAACAGCAAAAGAGAGGGGAGTCGATGAACACGCAGGATGCTCTCATGCATGCATGACAGTGACGTTGGACAGACAGAGGAAACCACGGGCTGTATACAGAAATGCGAGTAATGGCTCATCAAGCGCACAAATGCACATGCACAGGCTCATTTTAATTAGCTACGGCCGGTCATTTTCAACTAGCGCGCGTGATTTCCAGTCGCATACCCATGCAAACACCGCTCTTAAGCACGGGGCGGGGGTGGCTCATCTCATCAATCATTTTGATAAGCTAGCTAGCTTCTAGCTACGACATTTGACTGAATCGTCTGATTCTTTTTAATACCAGTATATCATTAGCGGATGGAACCTAAACTTTGAGTTAGCTTGCGTATTTTTTAGATACATCCGTGTCTAGACAATTCTAAGACAAGTAATTTAGGAAAGAGGGAGTACTCGCTCCGTCCCGGTGTACAATTCATTCGCGTAGTTCTAAATCATCGATTTGAGGAATTAAATATGTGTTATATGTTATGAAAAGTATATCACTAGATTTCTACGCGGATGTAGTTTCTAAATATATATTTTGTCACATATAATACATATTAAGATAGTTAAATTATCGACCTAGGACTACGCGAATGACTTATACACCGAGACGGAGGTAGTACTATTTATCTTTGTTGAGAATGGGTGATAGGGCTCCAGAGATAAGGATGGTCATCTTAACCATTATCATCTACTCAAAAAGCGTGTCAAAAGAAATAAGAAGGTGATGGCGATTGATAGCATATGTCTCCACTACATAAAGTGGCGAGCCATCATGTATTTTCCAACAACGTATGATTTAAGGCATTATGCTTAATTTTTTCTCCTTTTTCATATCTTATAAAAAAATTAGACTTTTTTTGCCATGCAGTATCAACTGTAAGCCTAAGTGTTACAAAACGGTCCGACAGGCATATAACAACATATTGACAGCGTATCTGACCGACGGGCCCTCCTGTCAAGTGCCTACATGGCATATTTTTTTGCAGAAAAGCCCCTTCTTCTGTACTTAATAATATAAATGCCCTTTATTTTTTGCAAGACTAGTAAACGTGCACATGCACACACGTCCTAACAAATACAAATGTTAATAACCAATGTATTTTCGGATGCTCTGCATTTTAACTCAAATTTTAAATAGTTTTTAACTGTATTAACAAACAATCGAGCACACAATATTGAAGTTGTACTATCTAAAATACATCACACGCACTAAAATATTAGAAATATTTTTCAACAAAAAAATATTTGTTTGACCCAAATGCTCCAGTAGCATAGATCTATTCAAGACCAAGAAGAATAGTGATGAACACTAATGTTGTCATCCTTCTAATCACAACATTCATTTGAAAGATTTGATGGTTATACAGAAAACAAACAAGTATAAGTTGGTTCTTCATCAGAACCAGAAATATTGCTTACAAAGGTGATGTCAATTGTCATTGATAAATGGGTAGGGGCTATCAACCAAGCACCAAAATTTGGTTGACTACCCGCAAAGCTAAAAGTTAACTGTAAACCTCTGGTGGAAGTATGAACATGTGAAGCTACAAAGCAAAAGAAATCTCAACTGTAAACCTCTCTTCGAAACACATATCATAGCCCTCAATGTAGTAGAAAAAGCAATGGACAGAATTTCTCGATACTGACCGCAGGGGGCTCTTGCAGCAATATTTGTTCAGACTATCTAGTGGAAGTATGAACATATGAAGCTACAAATCAAAAGAAATCTCAACGGTAAACCTCTTTTCGAAACACATGATCATAGCCCTCAATGTAGTAGAAAAAGCAATGGACAGAATTTCTCGATACTGACCGCAGGGGGCTCTTGCAGCAATATTTGTTCAGACTATCTAGTGGAAGTATGAACATATGAAGCTACAAATCAAAAGAAATCTCAACGGTAAACCTCTTTTCGAAACACATGATCATAGCCCTCAATGTAGTAGAAAAAGCAATGGACATAATTTCTCGATAACTGCAGGCCAGATGTCCTGAATGTAGTAGCTCAGGGGAGAGCTACATACATCAAGGATGAACTATTACTGATAGGAATTCTTACCACCCATGGATTCCATAGCACCTACAATTTTGGAGTGGAGAAAACAAAAGTATTAGTTAGAAACAATGAAGTACATAACACATTGCAAGTTTAAAAATCAAGTATATCTTCCCAGGACCCCCCTTTCACCAGTTAAATAATGTGGAGTATAATGAAAAGGGAACTAATTTTATATGTTCTTTATTAGCATTAATTACCTCTGCTTATTTGTCAGTTATGTTCTAAGAATCGTCCACCTTAGGGTCTTGCTTCTTCATCTTCTTCCACGTATATTTGGTGATAAGCTCTATCTTCTCCTGCTTGTTCTTTTTCAGGACCTTCCCCTTACCCCTTCTCAGAATCATCTCTTGTGGTATCCCTGGAATCAGCATGCAACACTGATAAATTTAGGCTAATGTAAAAATATATGTGGTACTTAAGACCTTGTACAGAAAAAAAGAATATATAAGACATAGTTTGTAGAACATGCCGTGTATATTTTTATGGTTCAGAAGAAGACACTCCGCTACCATTATCATTTATCAATGTCTACATCTTCTTTTCTCTCACAATCCCACAAGCAACAAAGTAAGCACACTAACACCAAAGATATTTATGTAAAAAGAGTTATTAGCACAAAAAATCCACTATAAACCGAACCGAGCACAACCTAGTAATTCATAACAGCAGGTGAACATCTAAAATTTTATCAAGATATCTCAATGTACTCCCTCCGTTCCTAAATATTTGTCTTTCTAGACATTTTAAATGGAGTACCACATACGGATGTATGTAAACATATTTTAGAGCGTAGATTCACTCATTTTGCTCCGTATGTAGTCACTTATTGAAATGTCTAGAAAGACAAGTATTTAGGAACGGAGGGAGTAGTAGCCAAGGGGCCTTTTCTGTCTTAAAATTTGTGAAGCATGTCGAGCTTCCTAACATTAATAATCAGTAAACAAAGCCATTTAGATTTGTCGCTAAACAAGAAAACGTAGCATGTGATACCCACACACAGAATGTTTATGTACTTAGAATTTCCATCACTATCTCATACATTGTCAGCATTGAAGGGATCTAGATGACAGATAATAAAATCAGACTAAAATCTAATGGTAAATAGTAAACTCTTACTTGCTAACATTGGTAGCTCCATGATGCTACCGGTGGGTTCAAGCATCGGAGTGCTATCAGGGCAGTTTCTGAGCTCAACTTCCCAACACGTTCAATGGCAAAGGAACAAGCATCGAGTTGCCCACTGTTACAATTTATATAGAAAAATATACCGAGATGCAAGCCTGCCCAAGCAACCTTTCCCAGAGTGTGTCCCTCTCCTGAGTTGAAAAATTATTCACACCATCTAATTATAATGAAAAGAGGCCCCCGATGTTTCAATCAACACGTTGGAGCTTGGACCTTCCCACTTTTAATGGCAATTTTAAGATCCTCAGGAATGGGGGGAGGTGTAAGAGCAACTCTAGCAGACCCCACAAAAATACGACCCGCAAAACGCGTTTGCGGGTTGATGAAGGTTGCGTTTGCGGGTCAAAAACATGCGCGGCCGAGCAGAACACGTATCTAAACCTGCATATTTTGAAAAAATACTTTCGCGGGAGAAATTGCACAAACATAGCTCATCACATACTACATAGTTCATCACATGATCAACAAACTACAAGCATAGCTATACTACATACTACGTTAAACTAGTACTAGGGGGTCGGATCTGACGGCGGCGAGGTCGCGGCAAACTGGCGACGCCGTGGAGGAGCCGGACGCTCAATCCTCCTCGCCGGAGCTGCACAGATCGACGTACTTCTCCGCCTGCTCCGCGCGGATGCGGCGCCACTCGTCAGCCTTCTCGTTGGCGGCGACGTTATCGGCGACCGCCTGCCGCCACTCGAGGGCTTCGAGCTCCTCGGCGTGGCGCCGGCGCTCCTCCTCCTCGCGCACGCTCCGCTCGGCGATGGCGGCGGCGACGGCGTCGAAGTCCGCGACAAAGTCTCGGGCCCGACGACTCCGCGGCGGCCGAGCGGAGCGGGCTCCTCGGTCTCCTCCTTCACCGGGACGAAGGAGAACGGCGCCGACGGCCCCGACTCCTCCTCCTCGTCCGACCACTCCCTCTTCACGGGGAGGAACCCCGCGCCGGCGGAGGAGGAGGACCCGACGTAGGAAGACCTCGCGGAGGAGAAGGACGCGCGCCGGCGGTTGTACTCCTCCGCCTCGCGGCACTCGAAGCTCGCCGGCGGCGACAGCCCGTGGTTGGTCCACTTTCGGGCTCCGCGCTTCCTCGCGTCGTCGGACCGGACGCGCCGCTCGCGCTCCAGGTCCCTCTCACGGCCGGATCTGCTGCCGGAGCCGCGTCCGGAGCTCCACATTCGCCCCCACATGGCGGCTGGAGGCGGGGCGGAGGGTCGCCGACGGCGAGAAATTGGGAGAGGGGAAAGGGGAATCGGGTGGCTCGCGGCGGCGGAGGGATAGGGTCCGAACCCGCAAAAGGATCGCGGAACCACACTTATAGTGCTCGGGGCGTGCGGTTTGCAGCCTGCGGCAAAAAAATTTGCGGGCCAGGCGAGTATGCGGGATCTGTTCTAGCCAAAAAATTGGCCCGAGCCCGCATACCAGCCGGAATTTTTGCGGGCCAGATGTTTTGCGGGGTCTGCTAGAATTGCTCTAAACTCAGGGACAGGAGGAATTGTTCCTTCGTCAACCTGCAAAAAATATACGTAACCGCAAGCTTTGATTCCCACTAACACATTCCAAAAAAAACTTGCAAAAGACATCAGCCGTGATGTACCAACTTCTGAAATGTCTCCTTAATCCTTTCAAGAGCTTCCAATGAAGTAGGAACAACAGCCCCAGCATCCCTTAGTGCCTGATTCTTAGCTTTTAAAATTAATATAAAATAAACCATAGCTCAGATGAAAATACTTTCTACACGGAAGTTGCTCAGAACGATGAGACGAATCCGGATACGCAGCCCGTTCGTCTGCCACACATCCCTAGCATAGCGAACACACAACTTTCCCCTCCGGTTCATTTGTCCGAAAACGCAAAACACCGGGGATACTTTCCCGGATGTTCCCACCCTTCGTCGGTATCACCTACCACTACGTTAGGTCACCCCTAGCCCCGCGTATTGCCATGTTATGCTTTGTGTTGCTATGATTGCTCTATTATTTATTGTGTTCCCTCTCCGTTACTTCTTTCCGATAGACCCCGAGACTGCCGGCGACCCCCAGTTCGACTACGGTGTTGGTGACTCGTCCTCCTTGCCAGAGCAACCAGGCAAGCCCCCCCTTGATCACCAAATATCGCCTATTCTCCTCTATACTTCTTGCATTAGAGTAGTGTAGCATGTTACTGCTTTCCGTTAATCCTATACTGATGCATAGCCTGACATTGTTGCTACCTCTCTTGATACCTTACCTGCAATCCTAAATACTTAGTATAGGATGCTAGTTTATCATCATTGGCCCTACATTCTTGTCAGTCTGCCTTGCTATACTATTGGGTTGTGATCACTCGGGAGGTGATCACGGGTATATACTATACATACATACATACATACTATACAGATGGTGACTAAAATCGGGTCAGCTCGATGAGTACCCGCAAGTGATTCTGATGAGGGGGCTGAAAGGACAGGTGGCTCCATCCCGGTAGAGGTGGGCCTGGGTTCCCGACGGCCCCCGACGGTTACTTTGTGGCGGAGCGACATGGCAGGTTGAGACAACCTAGGAGACAAGTGGGCCTGGCCCTATTCGGCGTTCGCGGATACTTAACACGCTCAACGAGATCTTGGTATTTGATCTGAGTCTGGTCACTGGCCTATACGCACTAACCAACTACGCGGGAACAGTTATGGGCACTCGACGTCGTGGTATCAGCTGAAGCCTTCTTGACGTCAGCGACTGAGCGGCGCGCGCCGGGTTGGACTACGTTAACGCAACTTCCTTTGTAATGGAGGTTGCTAGGTCTGCTCACCGGCCGCGTACGCAACGTGCAGGTGTGCAATGGGCGATGGGCCCAGACCCCTGCGCGCATAGGATTTAGACCGTGTGCTGACCTCTCTGTTGTGCCTAGGTGGGGCTGCGACGTGTTGATCTTCCGAGGCCGGGCATGACCTAGGAAAGTGTGTTCGGCCAAATGGGATCGAGCGTGTTGGGTTATGTGGTGCACCCCTGCAGGGAAGTTAATCTATTCGAATAGCCGTGATCTTCGGTAACAGGACGACTTGGAGTTGTACCTTGACCTTATGACAACTAAAACCGGATACTTAATAAAACACACCCTTCCAAGTGCCAGATACAACCCGGTGATCGCTCTCTAACAGGGCGACGAGGAGAGGACCGCCGGGTAGGATTATGCTATGCGATGCTACTTGGAGATGCTACTTGGAGGACTTTAGTCTACTCTCTTCTACATGCTGCAAGACGGAGGCTGCCCGAAGCGTAGTCTTCGACATGATTAGCTATCCCCCTCTTATTCTGGCATTCTGCAGTTCAGTCCACTGATATGGCCTTTACACATATATCCATGCATATGTAGTGTAGCTCCTTGCTTGCGAGTACTTTGGATGAGTACTCACGATCGCTTTTCTCCCTCTTTTCCCCCTTTCCCTTCTACCTGGTTGTCGCAACCAGATACTGGAGCCCTGGAGCCAGACGCCACCATCGACGATGATTCCTGCTACAATGGAGGTGCCTTCTACTACGTGTAGGCCGCTGATGACGACCGAGAGTAGTTTAGGAGGATCCCAGGCAGGAGGCCTGCGCCTCTTTCGATCTGTATCCTAGTTTGTGCTAGCCTTCTTAAGGCAAACTTGTTTAACTTATGTCTGTACTTAGATATTGTTGCTTCCGCTGACTCGTCTATGATCGAGCACTTGTATTCGAGCCCTCGAGGCCCCTGGCTTGTATTATGATGCTTGTATGACTTATTTTGCATTAGAGTTGTGTTGTGATATCTTCCCGTGAGTCCCTGATCTTGATCGTACATATTTGCGTGTATGATTAGTGTACGATTGAATCGGGGGCGTCACAAGTTGGTATCAGAGCCGACTGCCTGTAGGAATCCCCCTTCCACACTCCTTGGCCGAAGTCGAGTCTAGACATTGCAAAAACTTTTACTAACATGGTTGTGTGCCTTACGGGCCCACGTCGCCAATTGGGTGGTATTAGGATCTTTTACTCCTCGACCTTTACTCTGGGACTCTGATCTCTCCTATATACGGGTTAAATGAATTTTACTAAATCTAACTCTAGGTTCTCGATAATACTTTCTTCCGGAGAGCCTCTTCAGTCCAGTTGATTACTTGGTGCGCCGAAGGATTCTGAAGATACCTCCCGATATTCTCTTGAGACCTTTTGCCAATCGCATTTGCAATTCCCCTTCCACCGTCAACCCTTATGGATAACTACTTGCAGTTGTTACTCTTACATTCATCCCCAGTTGGTCTTGTTATTACAAGGTACCCCGAAATACTCGTCGTTGTTTCGATAGTCCTTTGAGCTTACTGCCTTGCAGTTCCTTTCCACCTGAATACCCCTATGTATAATTTCTCGCCCTTATCGAGTATCCGCTCATCCCCCAGTTATTCATGCGTTTCACAATGGTCCTCGAAATACTATTCGATCCTCCAAAAATCCTTAGTAGCTTATTGCTCTGCAATACTTGTCTACTTGCATGATGGATGCCTTCCATATGTCTGGTAATATTCGTTAGTATCCTTAGGCACCGTCATTTTGATCCTTTTGATTCAACATGAGTGCGAATGCACGCAATCATCAGTTGATTCTTTTAAATTATCTTTCTGGCTTAGACGTCATTTTAAACGTGAGTTGGTTCTCAACCAATCCAATTGCCGTCGATTGTACCCCTAAGGCTATTCAACTTATCCATCCCTAATCAGAACATTGCTTCTGATCCCTTGATTTGAAAATCTTAATTCCTTTCCATGTGAGCTCTGAATTAGTCAGTTGTTTCTATAATCTAATCCCTTTGCATTATTACTTCCTCTGGTTGTGTGTCGATGCTCACATCAGCTCCGTTGTGGACCAGCAGATCCTTTGTTGGATTTTATCCGATAGTGTCCTTCATATTCAATCACTTTGGAAGTTCTTTCTCCATTGGTAAATCCTATCCTCTGATTGACCAACCATGCTCTGCTTTCGAGCTTGTGTTATATGTTTCCACGATACCCTGACAGGTTGACCCTATGCCTTCCTTAATATGTGTGAACTCGGAAGTTTTCACGAGTCATACTCATCTGATATTTCACCAGGTAAAACTTTCAACACTAATGCTTTTATCAAAGCGAGAAGTGAATGGAAGGTTATACATTGAAGAAGTGGGAGTCAACCTTGAACCTTGCGTTCATGCCCATGGACACGATGTATAACTTATCATGGAAGCTGCTCGTAAAAATAGTTACCCCCTTGTTATAAGTTCATCTTGTATCCGTGGTTTGATCAATTATGATCGTGGTTTCCGACCATGTTCTCCTTTAAATACCATTTCTCGTGCAAGTTTAAGCACTTGCCTTCTGCAGAGTAATACCCCAGTCCAACCTCTACTTTGATTTAGCGTCGAGTATTACCACCCTGGTATCTCAAGATTATCACGGAACTGCATAACTTCTTATGAGTTCTTCATCAAGTGCTACATTCTCATTGATTCCAATTTTTCACGGGCTCTGAGTTATTAAACACTCAAAGACACCGATAACTGACTCGAGTCCGCATCGCGATTAAGCAACTCTTGGTAACCTTCATTACTTACGAGTTTGAACACAATCACGTCATTCCTAGCCTATTTGACTATATCATTATCATGATGATTTTAACTGTGCTACCTGGTCCTTATTCCCGGAGCACAACTTTCAACGATAAGCTAAGCTTGCGTCGATTTTCGTCGTCATATAATTTCTCCTTGAACAACAAACTTGATTTCGAGTTTGTGTCCTAATCGTGGTTCCAATAACCTTTCGCTTCATCATTCGTATGAATTGATGTCATCGTCGATCGATTACATCTTCGTGTAACCTCTCGACAAATGTTCGTGATCATCATCAACCTTATGAGCTCTTCCAGGGTATCAAGAATTCATGATGAGAAATACCATCCTTGCCCTCGATGATTTGTCTTATCATCGGCCACTTTATTGCCTTACCTCCAACACAAACATGATTGTATTTTGTATTATACCTTGAGTTCCTTGCAATCCAGCAATTGTTCTTAATGGCCTTGGAATATTACCATCTTTTATGCCAAGAATGTTGCGAGAAATTCACCACCCTTAAGAATTCTTGATACAAGTGATACTTATTATCATCACCATTCTTTTCTTGGTCCCTGTGTTGTTTCTAACCGAAATACCGACAAATGGTCTGTGATGTGTAAATTCTAAACTTCTAGCAACCCTATTGCTTTGTAGTTATTGGTCTATAGTTTCATTCTACGACTATGGCTTATTGAATCACCATTCTGACATTGGTCGTGCAACCCAACCCATATTTTGGGCGCACCTTTCAACCAACGTTTAATTGTGTATGTTTTCCTCGAGCATACTTCCTTATATCATTTGATCTGACAAATGTTATCTCCTTGTTCACTTAATTGTGGAAATCCATCTTTTGGAAATCTCGATGAATTGCCGTTGAGTTCACCAGACACCTCCTTGTCCTCTCCTTGGGTTAATGATGAACTCTTGTTAACGGAAATCACTTCGTAGTTCATTTCCCGAGAATCTTACATTGTCATCTCGTCAATTGTGTTGCACCTTTTCTTCTCAGGCATACCAAGTCGGAGGTGTCCTGACACCAATCGGATCTGAACCTCGGTCAGATATGATGGTTGGAACATATTTCCAAGAGTTATAACATCGGTCTTTATATGACCCGGTAAGGTGATGTCATGCCCAGCACACCTGGCCGGAGGACCTACTGTTATAGTTTCCTTTTTAGCAAGGTTATCCATTCTTCCATGAGGAAATTGTAAGACTTATTCTATAAGTTGTTCCTGATGGATCCTTTGTGTATCCAAAGTCTGATTTTTGCTTGAAGACCATGTCAATGCTATCCCGAAGCATGTCTGTGGTACTCCGATTTTCAACAAAAACATTTGAAGCCCAATGCTGAATGTTTCTTGCTTGATTATCCAAACACCGCTGTATGGGTAATGTCATGAAAATTTCTCTCCCCTTACCTAAAGAGTTTTCTACATTATATCCTGTGATGGATATCATGCTCTGCTTGTCCTTGGGAAGGGTATATCCCTGAAATGTGTGTTTAAACACATTTTCCTTTCCATTGTTCTGTCTAATATCATGATCACGTTTTCCTTTCCATTGTTTTTTTTAACCTTTCTTGTGATCTATATGATATAAGCAGTAATATTTGCCTGCTTAGGTAAACACCTCGTTGTACCACTCTGTCAGTAAGACCCCGTTTCTATTGTTGATGACATTTCGGTAGCCACCGACGGACAGGAACTTTGCCTATTGGTCCGCCTCGTTCAACAAGCAGGAAAATGGTTCTCTTCGTCCCTCGCCCTTGGTATCGACGTTGTTGCCGACATAATCGACAGGCTACCCTCTGACATGCCTTGCTTGCATGATCACACAAGACGTCTCCGCCCTTCCTACTTTTAACCCACATGGTGGGCCCATAACCCACAGTTCCACAGAATCGAAACCTGACTCTCTTGTACACCCCTGTTGCCAAAGTTATTCCTCGCGTTGGATTTCGTATGTAATTCATGAGCCACCTTCCTAGTGCTCTATTCTGGTATCAGACGCAATACTTACTCTCACTGCCCTGAACCACTTTCTCACTCTGGTTCAGACTTCGAGCAACTATCTATCCGCTTGGAACCTGTTATTGTACCTTCGTACCTTACTCTTGATGTATTCTAGATGTTCAACTCGAGAGATAATCTTATGCTCCTTCATGGGTTAACCCCCAGATTGTTTCCCTCATAAGCATTCTGTCGTAGCCGAGCTGCCCCTTACCTATTCGTAAGTACGTTGGAGTTCTCGAGAAAAGGGCGACATCACCATGATGACCTGAAGCAAAGAAATGAAGATGTCAATGTAATGGATCGACCTCTTCAAGAAGAGCAACCAGGACTGAGAAGATTCGTTAGGATTTCGTAACCAGACCTTCCCCCTTAGTCCCCCTCTTAAATCTCGGGAGATTTCTTGTAGTGGATGAGAATTGTGACGCCCGAATATTTAAGCTACAGTAAACCTCTACTAATGATGCCACGTCACCTCGATTACTGTTGCTAATCTCACGTTAATTCGAAACCGGTTCGAATTCAAATTCAAAATCAAGTAAACAATAAATGTTTTCAAATATTAAAACTAAAATGTTCGGAGTGAGCCAAACAATGCATAGGTAATTATGTAGAAGAAACCACACTTTTATAATGTGCTTAAATGCACAATAATAGATAAACAGTAGCAAAACAATTAGTTGAATGCCTTTTACAATAAATAAAATATTAACTATTTTATTTAGTTGCCCAAACTTATGTGGCAGTAACCTATTTATTAAAACTAAATTAGGGACTACTTTTATAATTTATAAAACCAAAATAAAAGAGGAACTAAAATAAAACAACAAAAGAAAAGGAAAATAAAACAAAAATAAATGAAATAAGAAAATACCCCCCCTCTCTCCCATGGGCCAAGTGGCCCAGTTGGCCACAACCGACTAGGCCGACCCAGGCCACCCCCTGCCTATACCCCCCCACCATGGTAACCCTAGCCCACTACCCCACCTCTCGCCTCCCCCCCACCCCCACGATCCCCTCTTCCCCGATCCAGATCTGGATCGGGC
>NC_041389.1:40502292-40517618 GCF_002162155.2 Triticum dicoccoides
CCACGACCGCGTCCCCGACGCCAACGGCGCCCCGACCGTCGCGTCCGTCGCCGCCCCATCGCGCCTCCATCCTCCTCCGCGATGCCACCTCGCCGGCGCCGCACCTCCCGGCCTCCTTCCTCTCCTTCGTGCACCGCGTCGTCTCCCCCGAGCTCCGCGTGCGCCCCATCCGTGGCCGCCCCGACCCCGTCACCGGAGGCCACCTCGCTGGTCCGCCAGCGTCGTCGTCCTCCCCCGCGTCGCCGTCGTCGCCACGTCACCTCGGAGACGCCCCCGACACCGTCGCTCGCTGCTTCCTCGCCTCTCCTTCACCGGCCGTCCCCGTCCGCCTCGGCCACCACCACCGCCACCGCGTCGGCCACCTCTCTGACGCCACTCCGACCGTCCCGAGCTCTCCATCGACCTACTCCCAGTGAGCCATGTCTGTTCCCCTCTTCCCCGTCGATCTCGTCATTGATTGGCGCTGCCCCGCTCGCGCCCGAAGCTCGCGACGACCTCGCGTTCACCGAGCCGCCCCTGGCTGCGTCCGCGTACGTCGGCGGCGCCCTAGAACTCTAGCCTCGCGCGCTGGCTATCCCCTGGCCGTGCGCCTCGCGCCCTACCCTCGCACCCACCTGCGCCCAGCCGTGCGTGCCCGTCTCGCGCCACCGTGCCCGTAGCCGCCGGCCGGGTTCGCCCGCCTCGTCGCCTCGGGTCCGCCCGATGGACGTCTCGCCTGCAACTGCGCTCACTGCACAACGCCCGCTCGGGTGACACCTGCACCCGAGCGCCCGAACCCGTTAAGGCCCCTGGCCCAATGACAGTCGGGCCCCACCCCAGTACCAGAACGTTAAAAAAGAAGAAGAGGAATTAAAGAAAATAATAAATAGTAAATAAAAATGTTAGCTAATTAATTAATTAACTAACTAAATTAATTAACTTAATTAATCCTATTTAATTAGACTAATTAAACATTAGTTACCTGTTTAACTAAATTAAAATATTTAATAGGTTAATTAGGTTATTGTACCTATGACATGCGGGACCCACACGTTAGTTGACCAGTCAACACCTCTGTTGACTGCTGACGTCATGATGACTTCAGCAAACACGGTTCTAGATAATGTTATTTTAAAATAATTAAATAAATCCTAAAAATGGTTTAAAAACTTTTAAAATTAATATAAAATAAACCGTAGCTCAGATGAAAATACTTTCTACATGAAAGTTGCTCAGAACGACGAGACGAATCCGGATACGCAGCATGTTCGTCTGCCACACATCCCTAGCATAGAGAACACACAACTTTCCCCTTCGGTTCATTTGTCCGAAAACGCAAAACACCGGGGATACTTTCCCGGATGTTCCCACCCTTCGTCGGTATCACCTACCACTGCGTTAGGTCACCCCTAGCCCCGCGTATTGCCATGTTATGCTTTGTGTTGCTATGATTGCTCTATTATTTATTGTGTTCCCTCTCCGTTACTTCTTTCCGATAGACCCCGAGACTGCCGGCGACCCCCAGTTCGACTATGGTGTTGGTGACTCGTCCTCCTTGCCAGAGCAACCAGGCAAGCCCCCTCCCCTTGATCACCAGATATCGCCTATTCTCCTCTATACTGCTTGCATTAGAGTAGTGTAGCATGTTACTGCTTTTCGTTAATCCTATTCTGATGCATAGCCTGACATTGTTGCTACCTCTGTTGATACCTTACCTGCAATCCTAAATACTTAGTATAGGATGCTAGTTTATCATCATTGGCCCTACATTCTTGTCAGTCTGCCTTGCTATACTATTGGGCCGTGATCACTCGGGAGGTGATCACGGGTATATACTATACTATACATACATACCATACAGATGGTGACTAAAGTCGGGTCAGCTCGATGAGTACCCGCAAGTGATTCTGATGAGGGGGCTGAAAGGACAGGTGGCTCCATCCCGGTAGAGGTGGGCCTGGGTTCCCGACGGCCCCCGACTGTTACTTTGTGGCGGAGCGACAGGGCAGGTTGAGACCACCTAGGAGACAGGTGGGCCTGGCCCTGTTCATCATTCGCGGATACTTAACACGCTTAACGAGATCTTGGTATTTGATCTGAGTCTGGCCACTGGCTTATATGCACTAACCAACTACGCGGGAACAGTTATGGGCACTCGACGTCATGGTATCAGCCGAAGCCTTCTTGACGTCAGCGACTGAGCGGCGCGCGCCGGGTTGGACTGCGTTAACGCAACTTCCTTTGTAATGGAGGTTGCTAGGTCTGCTCACCGGCCGCGTACGCAACGTGCAGGTGTGCAATGGGCGATGGGCCCAGACCACTGCGCGCATAGGATTTAGACCGGCGTGCTGACCTCTCTGTTGTGCCTAGGTGGGGCTGCGACGTGTTGATCTTCCGAGGCTGGGCATGACACAGGAAAGTGTGTCCGGCCAAATGAGATCGAGCGTGTTGGGTTATGTGGTGCACCCCTGCAGGAAAGTTAATCTATTCGAATAGCCGTGATCTTCGGTAACAGGACGACTTGGAGTTGTACCTTGACCTTATGACAACTAGAACCGGATACTTAATAAAACACACCCTTCCAAGTGCCAGATACAACCCGGTGATCGCTCTCTAACAAGGCGACGAGGAGAGGATCGCCGGGTAGGATTATGCTATGCGATGCTACTTGGAGATGCTACTTGGAGGACTTCAGTCTACTCTCTTCTACATGCTGCAAGACGGAGGCTGCCCGAAGCGTAGTCTTCGACAGGATTAGCTATCCCCCTCTTATTCTGGCATTCTGCAGTTCAGTCTACTGATATGGCCTTTACACATATATCCATGCATATGTAGTGTAGCTCCTTGCTTGCGAGTACTTTGGATGAGTACTCACGGTTGCTTTTCTCCCTCTTTTCCCCCTTTGCCTTCTACCTGGTTCTCGCAACCAGATACTGGAGCCCTGGAGCCAGACGCCACCATCGACGACGATTCCTGCTACAATGGAGGTGCCTTCTACTACGTGCAGGCCGCTGATGACGACCGGGAGTAGTTTAGGAGGATCCCAGGCAGGAGGCCTGCGCCTCTTTCGATCTGTATCCCAGTTTGTGCTAGCTTTCTTAAGGCAAACTTGTTTAACTTATGTTTGTACTCAGATATTGTTGCTTCCGCTGACTCGTCTATGATCGAGCACTTGTATTCGAGCCCTCGAGGCCCCTGGCTTGTATTATGATGCTTGTATGACTTATTTTGCATTAGAGTTGTGTTGTGATATCTTCCCGTGAGTCCTTGATCTTGATCGTACACGTTTGCGTGTATGATTAGTGTACGATTGAATCGGGGGCGTCACATAGTAGCAGCTGCGCTGCGCACGCGCACACGCGCGGTGACCAGCCAACCGCGGCTTCGCATGCAAACACGCCCGCCGCGGCCTGCCAGCTGCGACTGCTCACGCACGGCCTCTGTTCGGAAGACCGCGTACGCAGTCCAGACAGGGATACGACCACACATGGGCAAGGCAACGGCAGCGTCGGCGAGCAGGCCACAGCGCCGGCAAGCAGGCAGGCCGCACCGCCGCGCCGACGAGCAGGAAGGTCGTAAAGCCGCACCGCCGGGCAGGCAGGTCGACGCGCCGTGCGCTGGCCTCCGCTCGAGCTGGCTGGCTAGCCCCCACCGTTGGCCTTCCGTTAATGGTCAACCTGACTTGTGGGCCCAGCATGTCAGAAAGGCGTTTACAAAAGGTAAATCGGGCACTTTTCAAACTTGGTTGTTTTTGCCACGAATTAGAATAAAAATGGTAGTTTTTCGCACAAAAATATAAAGTGGTAGTTTCTAGGCACGGTTCCATGAATTGTGGTAGTTTTTGGTTAAATACTCCTTTATGTCACATATAGATGAGGCATAAACACTCCCAATTGATTAACCAGCCATTATCCAATTTCACCCACATCGCATTAATCTCTTTGTGTACATACATCCCATAGGCAAAGAAAGGAATTGGTCGGTGCAACGCAGCTTCCCGGTTGTTTCCTCTGCCCATCAATACTCATCACATGCACGCTTGTTCATCACAGACCTCATCGCCCGCCTCTAGAGACTCGAGACTGGACTCCGCTCTCCCTCCCTCGCATCGGATCGCGGCTGCGTCATAAATAGCTCCCAAGTACAAGTACAGTAGCTAGCTAGCGCTCCGGCCGGCCGGCACCACCAAGACTCCTCCAGAAGTGAAGCAAGCACAGCAAGCCATCCGACCTCTGACGGTGAGTCCCCTACCGGCCCCCGCTCCACCCCTAGCCTAGCTCGTCTCGTCGGATCTACTCCCTCTCCATCTTCTCACCAGTTGAAATCTTTCTTCTTGTTTCTTTTGCAGACAGGAAACTGAGGAACTACTGATCGTTGCTAGCAGCTTGGAGTTGGATCCTTCCGGCCACCATCACCATGGACGGCAACAAGATCCGTGATCCGCTGCTTGCGACCCTGCCCAAGGAGGAGACCATCCCGGCTGCCGTCCGGCGGGCCTGTGGATGGGCGCTCTTCACCGCGTGCGGCACCCTCCTGTCGTTCGCCGCGGGCCACGCGGTCGCCTACATATTCGGCCTCGACCAGTCCCATGTCTGCTCCAGCCAGGTCGGAGTGCGTAACTACACCTGCCTGGCTGGTTTCTGGATATTCCAGATTATCGATCGGTGGATTCATCCATCATATTGAAGCTGGTTGGATGTGGTGTTCGTCTGGATGCACACCCCGTTCATCCTGCGGTGCGTCCAGTGGACCGACGCGCAGGCCGCCGACGACAGCGCCCTCTGGTTCGGGATGCTGTGCTGCGCCCTACTCCAGGCGGCTGCGGCGGCGCTGGCGCTGCACCTCCCGTGCCGACGCCGCTGGGGCTGGGTCCGCTGCGCCCTTGCCTTCCTCGTGCTCGTCGTCACCTTCGTCGGCCACTGCATGTACGCCGCCGCCGTCCGCCTCCTCCTCGCCGTCGACCCAGAAAGATACATCATCGCCAGGATCTTCTGCACGGCAAACATCGTCATCTTCGCGGGGGGCAGTGGCATAGCCAGCTCAATAAGCCAGGGTGGTCCATCAATCAATATAAATAAGGACGGTGCTACACAGCGCCCGCGCGCTATGCGGGCTGAGCTCGCGGCCGGTATTTATGGAAGGTGCATCCCTGTCGGTCCCCCGCCCATGTGTGAAAAAGGCAAGTCTTCCACTTCTCGTTGCCAGGTCCCGACAACCATCCCCTCAAGTGATCCTTCTTTCGCACCCACCACCAGAAAATCCTACGCCCCACCAGACCAGATCCCCCGTGCGACTCCTTCCCTCCAGCCGCCGCCGGACGCCAAGGCCTAGTGGTGAGCTCTCCTCCCACAGCGAAAAAAACAGAAGTAAAAAGGGCGAGAGATCAAGGCACAAAATCGTGGAGAAAAAATATCAGAACACGCCCAAAAAAATGTGTCTGCAATTCTTCATGCTGACCAGGCAATAAATCTGGAGAATTGTGGGCAAGAGAATTGGTGTAGCTGGGCAAGTTTCCCCCAGTGAAAACAGGGAAGGTAAAAAAGGTGTTGTTCCAGATATTTCTGGCCATGAACTTCTTTTACTGCTAAAACTAGTTGATTTCCCTCTCTGTACCTCCGTCCCCCCTAATCTCTTAGTTGCAAGAATTGCCCCCCTTACAGAAGTGTTGCAGACCTTGACTTGTATCTTGTCTCCCCTGTTCTTGCATCCCCTGTACCCTGTAGAACTGGATTATAGATAAAAGTTGTTGACTCTTGAATTGCATCTTCTCTATTGTCTTGCACCTTGTGTCTGCAAAAAAAAAGAAGAACAGAAAAAAAGAAGCAGAGTTATTGTGTGTTGGTAATCTGTGTAGGCAATCTGTGCATAGTTAAAAATGGGCAATAATGTATTTGTAGTTGCTCACAAAACAAATAGCTTGTAGTTGAAGTCTAGATGCTTAGAAGAACACACAAGAAAGGGTAGGCAAAAAACCCCATTGTATGTTCCTCAGTTTAATGTACACGGATGCTTGTATCTGTGGTATGTTCCTCAGTCCGAGTCATTAATTTCCATTATAATTGCTATTGCTCATGGAACAAAAGTAGCTATGTATGGCTTAAGTGACTATTTTGTAGATTTTAAAATCCTCTACTTTGTGCTTGCTTAATCTATTCTGGTAAACACGGTATTCTGAAAATCTTTAAAATCTATAACTATTCATGATGTATGGCTGCTTATAAACACAATGTTCTGCAATCCCACTACAAAAGAAGAATCTATCACGTTCCTTTTTGACTGAACTACTATTCTGGAAAGACAAGTTTCTGTTGTTAGTGCAGTGCAGTTTGCTCTTCCATTATGATTAACACGTAGTTTAATTTGCTCTTTCATTAAAGATTAACTTGTAAGACATATGCTATCTTTTCCAACTGTATTTGGTTTCTTTCAGCGTGCCTGTGTCTTGCTACCGTGTCTCCCTGGTTTGGGCTGGGTGTCCACAAGACAAAAATGGCCAATAATGTATTTGTAGTTGCTCACAAAATAAAAAGCTTGTAGTTGAAGTCTAGATGCTTACAAGAACACAAAAAAAAGGGAGGCAAAAAAACCCAAGAACCTAGTAGTAGAAAATTTTCCTGCAACTATGTAAAGGCTGCTCACTGAGTTTGGTTTGATTTTAGCGATTTTAGTGTTTGGTTCCTTTACATTTTCGATTCGCAATGCCCCCCCCCCTTCGTGTTAGGCGAGATGCATCCCCCCGTCTTATGCGATATGGGGGTAGGCGCTCATGGGTTCTTAGGCGACTTAGTTCGTCGGGTGATGCGAACCAAGTCGCCACCAGGGGTAGGCACTAGTAGAAAAAGGGCTTTTAGTCCCGGTTCATAATGGCCTTTAGTCCCGGTTCTGGAACCGGGACTAAAGGGTCGTTACTAAAGCCTCCCCCTTTAGTCCCGGTTCTTACACGAACCGGGACTAAAGGCCGTCCACGTGGCCGCTGCCTGGAGGTCCACCTTTAGTCCCGGTTGGTAACACCAACCGGTACTAAAGGAATTTTTTTTGATTTTTTTTGATTTTTTTTTTGAATTTTTTTGTTTTTCAAATTTCTGAATTATTTTAACCTTTCATCTCTAATCACACCTCATCACTGCTCAATTTAAGCTCTAATCACCCCTCATCATCTAACTTCCCGGACGGTCACTCATTCTCTCACTACTCCAGCCTGAGCACGCTTAACTTCCGGGTTCTATTCTCCCTCATTTCCATGTCCGCACTTGTTGTTTTCCTGAGAATAGTAAGATGTCAATCCTATTAACCTCAGGAATTTAACTTGAGCATGAAGTCACACATTTCACTGTCTGAGTTTGAAACTATTTTTCTAAAAAATAACACTAATATTTAGTAACACTTATATTTCTTGAATAATTAGTTTGACCATTGTTTGACCACAGTTTGACCATAGTTTGACCAGATTTGACCAAAATTCAAAAAAACTGAAATAATTATTTAGTAACACTAATATTCTTGAATAATTATTTAGCAACACTAATACTTCTTGAATAAGTAGTTTGACCATAGTTTGACCAGATTTAACAAAAATTGAAATAAAAACTGAAATTTGACCACTTTTTTTCCTTTTTCATATTATATATTTTGAAAAACAATTCCCAAAAAAAACGAAACTAATTTTTTTTTCTGTTACTAGTGCCGCACCTAGCAAACGTTGCGCCACTAGTAAGTTTAATTTTTTTTAATTTTTTTGCCTCCAGATCTTAAAAGCCCCGTAACTTTTTTCTGTTTGGTTTTTGAGGATTTTGAAAATGTAACTTTTCGAGTAGATGATTTTTCATATAAAAAACTTTTTAATCCGAGTTCGTATGCAAAAGTTATGCCCATTTTACTAAATTCTAGAGAGATTTTGCGAATAAAGTCGAAATTCATATTTGTAAATTTTCCCAACAACTAGACCACATATCACATGAGATACTTATTTTCTTTTATTTTTTTGACATTTTCATCATTTTCTTTTATTTTTTTAAAAACTGAAAAGGCGATCCACAGGGGGGTAGAGTTTGAAAATGGGACATTTAGTACCGGTTCATGCCATGAACCGATACTAATGCCTCAAACCCCGTTTGCACCGGTTCGTGGCTCGAACCGGGACTAAAGGTCTAACCTTTAGTCCCGGTTAGTGCCACGAACCGGCACTAATGGGCATCGCACCCTTTAGTCCCGGTTCGTGGCACCAACCAGGACTAAAAGGTCCAGACGAACCGGGACAAATGGCCCACGTGGCCCGGTCGGCCCCCCTGGGCTCATGAACTGGGACTAATGCCCCCATTAGTCCCGGTTCTGGATTGAACCGGGACTAGTGGGCTAACCCGGCCTGGACCAAAGCCCTCTTTTCTACTAGTTAGGCGATATACTTCCCTTCGTGTTAGGTGACTTGGTTCGTTTGGTGAGGCGACACTAGGCCACCGAGGTAGCGAGATGCATCCCTTCGTGTTAGGCGATTTTGGGTTGGGTGGTCATGAGTTTTTGGGCAACTTGGTTTGTCTGGTGAGGCGACACTAGGCCACCGAGGGAGGCGAGATGCGCTCCCTCCCATGTTAGGCGATTTTGGGTTGGGTGGTCATGAGTTTTTGGGCAACTTGGTTCGTTTGGTGAGGCGACACTAGGCTACCAGGGGAGGCAAGAAATGCCCCCTCCCGTGTTAGGCGATTTTGGGTTGGGTGGTCAAGAGTTTTTGGGCGACTTGATCCATCTAGTGAGGCAACACTAGGCCACCGAGGGAGGCAAGAAGCGCCCCCTCCCGTGTTAGGAAAATTCGGGTGTGGATGGTCATGGGTTTTCTAGGCAACTTGGTTTGTCAGGTAAGGCAACACTAGGCCACCGAGGGAGGCGAGAGGCGCTCCCTCCCGTATTAGGCGATTTTGGGTTGGGTGGTCATGAGTTTTTGGGCGACTTGGTTTGTCTGGTGAGGCAACACTAGGCCATCGAGGGAGGAAAGAAGCGCCCCCTTCCGTGTTAGGCGATTTTGGGTTGGGTGGTCATGAGTTTTTGGGCGACTTGGTTCGTCTGGTGAGGCAACACTAGGCCACCGAGGGAGGCAAGATGCGTCCCTGCGTGTTAGGCAATTTGGAGGTGGATGGTCGTAGGTTTTCTAGGCGACTTGATTCGTTAGGTGAGGTAACACTAGCTGACTCTGGTAGGCGAGATACGCCCCCTCCTTGTTAGTCGATTTTTGGGTGTCTGCTTTCCTCGGGAGACTTGATGAAAAAATGGAAGGCGACTAAGCACATGGCGGTGGGCGACATCGAAGTGTTGTTTAGTAGGCGACTAAAGCTCGTTGATTTTGCCGACTTGCCGTGCGTGGTTAGGCGATTTTGGCTGTCTGCTATCCTTGGGCAACTTGATGAAAATTGGGAGGTGATCAATCCCGTGTTTTCGGCAACAAAAAACAAATCTGTCCCTGCTGTGAAAAAATACAAGCATGTGGGAAGAGATATGTGAGCTTTGTGTGGCTTCTTTGTTAAAAACTATCAGTGAAAAATTCCCCAAAAAAACCCTATCAGTCAGCTATGTATATTTGCCGTGCTCTAAAGGCTCCCTGACCCCTACCAGCCTGCATTTGAGAAAAACTTGCCTATGATAACTACAGATTCATTTGAAAAAACTTGCCCACCCCCACCCCTGATCAACTGGACTATGATCCTGGAATACCTAAAAATATAATTTCCGTAGCTGTATCCTGTTTCGGTGTCAGCAGATTGGACAAAATAAACCTAGAAAAAAGGAAAAAAGAATGAAAAGGCCCTGTGGTATTTCCACAGTGTACTAATTCTAAAAATGTTACTCCACCAAACTCAGCAAACAGTGAAGCTGAAATAAACTCAGGAGTGGAAATGTGCAACTCTCCCAAGAGAAGCAGAAGCATTGGGCACTACTCATCACAGAGAGAGAAAGATGCTTGTCCGGAAAAAATATTGCACATGAAGAAAATCAAAAAAAGGATGCTATTGATTCTGTTCCAATGGATTCATTGAGAAGTCATCATAGATCAGATTTGGGGTATGCTGACAGTTTCTGAAACCACTCTAGAAAATACACATATCTTCATCTGCTTGCCTACATTTCATACTGATAATTTCTCTGAAGTAATTAAACCCGCATCTTTTCATACTCACTATTGTCTACTTATCTTCTTTCTAATTGCCTACAGAAACAAAAAGTGTATCCTATTTCTATTCTGATTATTGCCTACTTATCTTCTTTCTAATTGCCTACAAAAGCTAAAAGTGTTGCCTATTTCTATTCTGATTTCCTGCTAGCCTATGTCTGGTTGCATACTAACCTATGTCTGATTATTGCATACTAACCCATTATTAGTATGTCTGCGTAGGTGAATAGGATCAGTATGTCTGATTATTGCCTATCTCATGTCTGATTTGCCTACCAAAACACGATGTTGCTCTGTGCCTGCGTAGGTGAATAGGATCCCTGTAGGTTCCAGTAGTGCTTACTGAGAAAAACTCAGATGAACAGAGGATGCCGCATCCTACATCTGGAGCACCTCCACGAAAACACAAAGGATCCAGCAGCCAAAAAATCCCTTCCCCTCCCTCCCTATTCCTCGGAGCCTATCCGTTTGATCTACCCCCCGCGGAACCATCAGCGATCTATTCTGCATCCGTTAATGACGACGATGGCGTCGGCGACGAAACCCCAACAACCCGCGAGGTGTGTGAGCGAGCGGGGAAGGTAGGACCAACTGACCTCGGGTTCGTCGTCAAAGCAGCAGGATCTCACGTCTCCCCCCGGGGTCGCCGCCGCCTCCCGTAGAACCACCAGCTCCACCCCCGCCATCTTCCAGTAGCTGCTACCTTCTCCTCCTTCTCCGGCGGGCGCGCCCCGCCCTCACCCCGTCGAACTGCTGCGGGACCCTTCGCCGGTCCGTCGTCTTTCTCCGTGGTTTAATTTGTCCTCGGCTCTCCCGCTGGCCGTGCTCGCGGAGAAGCCCTAGGGATTTCGTGGGGATTTGGTCGTCGTCCGGCGGACAGTGAAGTGGAAATGGGTAAGAGTGGAACGGGAGGATGGAGGAGATAATCTAGGCGCGTCTCCCGAAATTACGAAGGGGAGGGTGCGAAACCGACAAAACCCACCTGGTCGGTCCACCGCCACGTGTCGTGCGGGTCGCGAGAGATCGACGGCTCTAGCGCGGCCGTTCCAGCGAGTTTGGTAGCGCGCGCACCAGACAGCGTTTAGGTATAAATATTTACATAAATTTATTTATTTTTAAAGAAATATTTTTTTTACTACACTACACTATATAGAAGCTATGGAAAAATTACAGGGTGGTCCATGGACCACCCTGGCCACCCCCTAGCTATGCCACTAGCGGGGGCGACCTCACCTGCTTCCTGGGCCTCCTCCTGGGAGATGACAACTGATGAGCAGGGCGAAGGTAGCCGATCGATTACTTCAGCTAGCTGCAGAGGATCATGTCCATGCATCAGTTCGTTCATGAGGTACTCATGAAAGGACGAGTACCTATAGCTACAGTAGTTCTAAGGAATAATAAAGTAGAGTACTATGCATTATGCTATGACCACTGATGGAGGCGCTATGTCTGAATTTAGTAGTGTTAGTTGGAAGGATCGACTATACTAGTTAGTATTTGTGTAATTTGAGATATATAATTAGCCTGGATTGTGGCCGTCTTTGATGTATATATTGGACCTTTTCATTTCCGTGCAGTATGATTATCAGACTTCAGACATGAGTTGTATGTTCCAGCTTTGGTATAATTGATGTTGGTGAAATTCTTACGGCTGTTTTAATTACATCTATGCATCCCTCGCTCATGTTGCTTGTGGTGTGGAGAGAGCCATTGTTTTTCATTCAATTGCAGCGTGTATGAATGTATTTCGCCGGGGTTCAGCTATCACCCTGCGAGTTTGGTCAGGACGGGTTTTTGGATGCAGAGACCTGACTGACCTGACCTGAAACTCTTGATCGTCTCGGCCTGTGCTGGGGGTGGCCACATGCAATTGAGAGTGACACGGTTGGTGACATAGATTCATGTGTAGGTCTGCATACTAGCTAACTAGCACAGCCGGGGTTTGTATTATTGTACTAACTAAAATAGTGACCCTTGCAAATGCGAGGGCACCTAGCTAGTACATCAAACCCACTAGAAAATCTTTTGAAATTCCAAATCATTTTAGACTTATTTCTTAAGACAAATATTTTTTTGGGTCGCTATACTATTTTTTTTTCAATTTGGTCTTCCAGTTATTACAATGGACAATATTAATTATATCGATGAACTCTCAATACTCTGTACATTTGCTCCCTCTTGTGGATTTCACCGTTTAAACATTTTGATCGACGTGACATCTTTGTGTAAGACACATAACACAACTTTAAGTTTTAAAACTATTTTCCATATTAAGAAACAACCATATGTTCTTAAAACCATCAAAAGTATAAAAGAACATACAATTGTAAGAAGAATCTGAAATGTGGTTTTCACTAAATCTCCAATTTTTTTATTTACATGTCTTATCATTATATTTCCCTTTTAATCATTTAGGATTTTGGTAAATAAGATAAAAATATCCAGTGAAATAATCTTTGAATGTAACTTTTATCTGGGCACCACATGAGATAAACCTACCATTGTGATAGTTAAAGCCTGTTTCAGGAACAAAATATTTAGAAAATGTCAGGAGTTGGGGCCTCAAATGTATCTGGATTAAGTTGCTCGTGATGGAGCCTATACTCCCTGAATAGTTGAAAGAACAAAGTTCTCGGTTCTTTTACTACAATCACACTTTATATAGGAATCTTAGGGAAATTCAAATTCTAACTTGATACATGGTTCAATGAGTGATATATATGTGGGTGAATAGTACCTAATTTAATTGTGTTCTGAATATGGCCAAGCATCACTATAAATATTCAATTTATCTTATTTAATTTTTTATTTTATTACTAAATTGAATATGAATTTGATATTTTGTGGTATCATAAACATATGTTGTACAGGTATGATGATTTTATTTAGAATATGGCACAACTTTTATGGGGCTATTTCAAGGTAGTGAGTACTCAATGCAACCCAAATCAGGAGACTCCTTGATCACATATATGCATTTTTTGTGTTTTAATAGGTTAATGTGTGACATGCATGATTTTGTGAGTGGCCAACCAGAAAAATAAAACACTTCACACGTTATAGGTTTAAAAACGAGTGACATGATTTTTGACATAGACTCGAGTGTAGTAGCTAGCTATCTTGGGTGGACTCCTGGACTTTTGTCATGATGCGTTTGGGGTTTGCATTATTCGTACTAACTAGAACAGTGGCCCTCGCAGATGTTAGGGCACCGTCTTTATTGTTCCGATGAAAATGTTGGACAAAAGAATAATGCTTTTATATTTCTATTGCCATTGATAAATTGAATATCATAAGAAATAAAAATATTAATGGCCACTTTGGTGCAACTTCAAAAGAGTGGATTGGAAAGTACAATAATGTTTTAAAAAAATTGGTTCAACAAATGTCAAAGCACAATAATAAGTATTCCATTCGTTCCAAGAATATATTGGTTATTAGATTCTGCCAATTCAAACTTTGTACACTTTGAACAAGTTTATAGAAAATAATTGTCAACATCTACAATCCCAATTCATTACCACTAGTTCAAGAAATATATTTCCATATGGTATGTATTCCATATTGTATATATTGGTTAAACTTTATGAAACATGACTTTTGAGAAAACCAATTGACACTATATTATGGAACTGAGTAAGTGCAATTATAATTATGAAAATTGCATCATAAGTAATAAAACTATTGGAGGTGTATCAGTTCAGTCCTACAACTTCAAAACTGCAGTTTTGGGTCCCAAAACTATGTAAGTTTGTTAATCTCAGGTTTGAAGCTTGCATGGCTATCTATGGTGCATTATTTTTCAAAAGATCCATTTATATGTGTTTACTTCCCCAAAAGTGGTCCATACGCTTTCACGTCACACTGTGTATTGCAACCTACACACCTGCCACCAATGTGATCATGAGCGACAGTGCAACCTTGCTGAGAGGATTGTTGTGGCCGCCAGGGAGACATCGAGCCAATCGGGGTGGAGGTCGCCATCCCACCTCTCTCTCTCCCTCTCGACATTGTCATTGACGCGACACCATTGTCGTGGAGCTAGTCGTGCAGGTTGTTGATTGGGTATGAGCATGGCGGAATGTGGGGAATTGTCGCTGCTGCCGGACGATGTTGAGGAGTACGGGGAAGCCGTCAAGCTGGAAAAAGGTTGGCGAGAGAGTAGCCACAGGTGGGTATCAATTCAATGTTGTGCGGCGTGTCGTTCCGCTACTATGGGTTGAGGTTAAGATGGCCGGCCTAGTCTCCTTCATGGAGCTCAAGCAATCATGTCACTAATGGCCTACAGTTTCAAAGTTATATGACTAAACTGATGCACCTCAAATAGTTTTAGGACCTAAAACTGCAGTTTGGGAGTTATAGGAGTAAATTGACATGCCTCTTGTAATTTTAGAACCTAAAACTGCAGTTAGAATGTTATAGGACTAAACTGACACACCTCCAATAGTTTTAAGAATTATGATGCATTTTACTCATTTTCTTATGCCACTAAAGAACTCAGTATGATTCTTATTTTGCATTATATTTCAAAATAAATATGTCTGGACTAATGGATACGGAAAGATGGATATCACTTTGGTTGCTCTCACATCATGCTGTTATGTGCACCTATCTAGTACATCAAACCTCAATCTTTTCAAATCCAAAATCTTTTTAGAAAATAAGTGATAAAGAATGTGAGATGATGCTACACGCACAACCAGAAAGGGGGCTACGCAGGGAGAACCTTATTCTATCTTCATTTTCGTAAATCTAATGGCTATATTTCATTGGTCCATAAATTAATGGTTGGATGTTTCTAATTTTTGTGGGATCTTTTAGCGTAATCTTTTTTTTGTTTGACCCGTGAAGTAGTTTCCCCCTATAATCTCTTATTAAATCCTAGACACATAGTTTTAGATCTAACTATCAATATAATTTTGATGATGTGGCTTAACGCGGTGTCTCTATTAGAACCCTGTATTTTTCGACTGCCGGGTTTTCCCCACAATCTGTAGTTAAATGCTAGATGCACAATTCTAGATCTAACTTAAAATAGGTTTCATGATGTGGCTTAACGTGGTCTCTCTATTAGAACCCATAATTTTTCTTTTATTATATAATAGATAGATAGATAGATTAAAATATCATATCATATCAGGCTAACTTTATTTTAAGAAGTTAATGACCCTCAAAAAATTTAATCACTAAT
>NC_041389.1:40517924-40525834 GCF_002162155.2 Triticum dicoccoides
TGTGTCTAATCAGAAAACAAGTAAGGTACAAGTGAAGGCGCCCTACCCATTTGCATGTTTGACATCCGGTTGTCCATTGTTGTTGGTCGCGCCGTCAACGTGGCATGTCCTTGTCTCGCCTAATGGCCAGGCGCAACATATGGATTCGCGGAAGCGACAAAAAGGTAGGCGTGTTATGCAACTTATCATGCCATAGTATTAGGCGTTGTACCTGCAGATTTACTGGAGCCTCTTATGAATTTGTGGTTGAGTCTGTAGTGATATGCATTCGACAAAGTGTTTTGTTACGTCTGGCTCATCAGAACCTCTTACTTATTATGTTTGTCTGAGCTCTTTTATTATGTTTGTCTGAGCTCTTCACCATGCTTGTCAGAGTCTCTAATCTAATTTTCTTAACTAGTCTAGTTGTTTGGTGTTTTGCACCAAAGTTCTCAGGGCCTCGAACATATCATTTCACTAACGGGGATAAATGTTTCAGTCATAAGTAGTCAAATTGATAGGCGTCTCTCATTTATCAATGGATCTAGTAATTTGAATCGTCTACCCATTGCAATAAGTGTTGAATCACAAACCTGCCCATTTAATATCCTTCCTTGAAGCAGTTATATTTACCCCTCAAAACCCCAGGTCTGGCCATCACATCTTCTTCCCCCTGCATTGACTATGTAGGATGAAGCTCGCCATTCACCGCTGCCGTATGTAGTTGTAATCCATTTGTTTGGCAATCGTTTCCTTCCATGAAGTCTTTGTTCTTCCACGTCAACGTTGGGGTCTGATCTGTGAAAACTAGCACTGCTGATGGCCTCCCTTCAGATCTGCATGTAGGTACATGCTTTATGCGTTATGGTTTAATCATTATCTTAATCTAGCTTGCAGCAGAATGCAGATAGGATACATATGCACACCAAGTTGTTTATAATAGATCAACTGGAATTCTGGCATAGGAAATAAAGTGAAGATTGGCTCCTAAAATGTCAACCATTAAATTTTCTTTAGTAAGTTAGGCCTTATTCCACTTTAATGCCAATCTCGAATTTATTTCCTGTGCCAAAATTCCTCTTGGTCAATTCTAAACCATATCCCTAGAACTCGATGTGCATATGGGTTCCGATATGAATTCTTGTTCAAGCTGCTTTACTATAGCAATTAAACTTATGTTGATGACCTAGTTATGTCGAATATTTTAGAACCTGACGCGATAATCTATGCTAAATTCTGACCATAAATTTAACTAACAAACAGTTCATGCATGTCACAAAAAATTATATCATTGAAAATTATGTTCAAATATGAATCCAACGATATAATATTTGTTGGCATGCACTAACATTTTGTCAGTTAAATCTGTGGTCAAAATTTGGCATAAATTACAAAAGGGACTAATAAACCAGGACGGATGTAGCACTACAAAAAATTTATCGGCCATAGTAATAGCCATTTAGTGAGCTGTGAGCATGATAGCGATTTTATTTTTTCATGAGCTTGCATGTGAGGGATTAATTAGCTAGGATCTTGATATTTTTTTTGTATTCCAGGATGTTTCAAGTGTTGAGACCTCTGGACTTAGATTTTGGATTGATTGATCTTCCGTGTGTTTTCTTTCAAAAAAACAAAAGACCTTCCGTGTGTTCGAAACGGATAAATAGTAGCTAGTGAGAATCTCACTTGGATAAAGCAAATTAGCTAGCTCGGTTGCTCGCTGCCAAGCCTCAGCAGGTATGGTTCGATTGCTTTGCATAGATTTGATGTGGTTTGTTGAGCGGGCAAAAAGAAAAGATGGGTGATGCGTCATTGTCAGCAGTCATCATCACCCTTTTTCTGTTTTTGATGGGTCCTTGGAGTATATGATGATAAGGGTCTAGTAGTAGCTTGCAGAGCTTTCCTTTTTTTGAAGCGAGAAACCCTACTGAGCATTAGAGTCTGAACCCTCGTTTTTGGTAAAGATGGAGCAGGGCCAGTGACATGCATGTAATCCTAGTCGCGAGCAGTGCCAGCAAACCGGCAACGGGCACGCTTTACCACTCTACTGGCTAGTAACTATACCGGCAAGGGCTTGCAAAGTGGGCAGCATGGTGCGGAGTAACTACAGCACTTTAACTATCAGGCAAGTAGTTTAACGCTATGCCATCAAGACCAAAAATAAGCTACGTAGTACTACTCATTGTAGAATTCATATCTACGTAGTTTAACGCTATGCCATCAAGAATTCATATCTACGTCCAGTTGTCCACGTTCTTTGTAGACGTAGAGAGAGAGAGAGAGAGAGAGAGAGATCATTTCATGGCAGTGACAAGGAAACCACGGGGTAGCTGCATGTGGTGTGGGAGGAGCGCGTAGACGACCATCTTTGACAATGCCGCCTAATTTCATTATTGCATGCTATATATGCATGGTGTGGGGTGAGTGAGAGCAGCCCACCGTACCCAACACATGGTGTGGTGCACCTGGGTAGTACAAGCTAGTTAGTATCAGCAACAAGACACCGTTCGTCCCATGGCATACGCAGCTGCGATGAGAGCGACCAAGGCTGCGATGCGAGAGCGACCAAGGCAATGCAAACATGTGATGGTCTCGTCTCGTTCGTCTCATGCATGGCAATATTGATGAAGTGAGGAAACCACGCGGAAGCTTCGTCCGGCTGGGGAGCGCGTATACCAACGACACTTGGATCGAGCCGGAATAGCCGGGCGGGAACGGGCAGCAGAGGCTCGACTCGACGCAAAGCGCGCGGATGCCGCTCTCATCGACGCCCTCGTGCAGGCGGAACCGGACGCCCTGGACTTGAACCGGGCGGCGGAGGCTCGACTCGATGCGGAGCGCGCGGATGCCGCTGCCATCGAGGCCCTCCTGCAGGCGGAACCGGACGTCCTCGACTTGAACCGGGCTGTGCTCTCGTCCGTGCAAAGCGCCCGCACGGTCTACTTGAACGAGTAGCTGGAGGCCGAGGACAACCACGGTGCGGAGACACACGTCGGCAGCTACGGCTGGTTCGCACCGGCAGCCAAAACGATGAGGCCGTCTCATTCCGCGAGCAGTGATAGTTTTTCTTTATGTTGTTGCTTTTATGGATCTTTTGCTATGTAAAAACATATATTCTACCATTTCAGGCGGTTGGATGAATATCCTACGTCTCCTAACCCTTCTTTCCTTCTTCCTCACCTCTTCTTCTTCCCCAACAGACCACCGCACGGGCCGTACGGATACTCCCCAACATGCGGTTGGATAAACATATTCTATAAACGAAAATTATGTGTCAGCGATAGGATGGCTGAGTTTGGTTTGTTCACATGCGACAGCACGTGTCAGTGAGGGTGTGTTCCCTTGGTTGAATATGCGGCGTGCAGGAGCGACTGTGTGAGGGTGCGGTGCGACCACGGCATGCAGGAGCAACCGTGTGAGGGTGCGGTGCGACCGCGACAGCCGTGCGCAAGTGTACCTCCTTATTTTGAAAACTTTAGGCAAGCTTGGCAAAAATGTGTGACGAAGTTTGACAATGCAAGGCCTAGACCCAAACAGGATAAGTACGTATGTACTAGGAGTACTAGTGTTAAAAAAGAAACGCGGGGTTTTCCTTCGCAGGATTTAATCGATACAAATCCTTGTTTCACGTGTCAATTAATGCGTATTTTTTTCTTCAAAGACCAAAGAGCTAACCATCTCACTCCTCATCGCTTGATTAATGCAGCGCCATGCAAACCAACCTTCTCACTTCCGCATGCATGCAGGGGATATTAATGTCCTTGTTGCTAACTCCATCAATTTTGCCTCGATTAGTGTTAGTGGCCCTTTGCAAATTGTAATTTTAATATACTGGCCTTGTGTACAAAAAAATGGAGATAGTAACTATATTTGACTTCCTTCCCCATTGCGGTGACGTCGACGATATCTTTTTTGTGTGGTTTGGGGAAGTGCGTTCGACGGAGAACACCATTGAGGGAGACCCCGGTAAGTCGTTCGCAAGTGCCGCCTGCAAGCCGAGACAACCGCCTTATTTGCTTCCAGGAAGTCTGTTAAACCAAAGGGCTAGTACTACTAGGAGTACTAGTGCGGTGAGATGGTTTCTCAAAGAAGACGATGGAGAAGTGGAGTCAGCGAAGAGTGAAATGATGGTTGCTTCGTCCGTGCTTTTGTGATTTGATGCCTCACTGCTTTGTGATTTGTGATAGAAGGGACAGGGGAGTAGACTCTGTGCTCTATACTATACTACATGCGTCCAAGCATGGGAGAAAGAGGAGAGACGTTGCATTTTTCTATTCCTTCAATCAATCAATCAGGGAGCTTCGGTTCCATCTTTTTGGCTTTGGCAACACCGTCCACAATGGTTCCCACGATGCCAAAAGCTATTTTCACATTTGGCTACATATTGTGGATGCCCTTAACCGTACCACTTGGTTTTGCTCCTGTGTGCTATCTATACAAATCTCAATTATATTGATCTAAAAAATTATAGAATCAAGATTACTAAAAGGGAGGTGATTTTGCTGCGCGGATGGCGGGGGAGGTTTCTTATTTCCAGAGGATGTTGTCCTGACGGTTTGCTAACATGCGGTCCCACGTGTCAGTGCTTTACCAAGCCGATCCGCGTCCCACATGAGGCAGCACAACGGCAGAAGCAATACGTGGTTAAGTTGAAGAAGATGAGGGAGAAGCGGATTCAGCAACGAGTAAAATGATGGTTGCTTCGTCCCTCCAACTTCTTTTTTTAGCATTATTACTTCGTCCCTCCAACTTAACTGCGGGAAAGGTGCAGCTTTGTGATTTGACGCCTCATTGCTCATTACTACGCCGGCGCCATGACTGGGGTGCTTCACCCCGGCTGCTCTGCACTGTATTCTGGTATGACACGTGTATCCGGTAGCTTTATGTCCCACATGTCGGCGAAAGGGCCTAGAAGATTTATGAAAGCGAGCGCTCCACTCGTACGACGGAGGAGTAGACGACACGACGACCCAGTGAACTATCACTTGTACTGTATAGTACTATAGTTTTACTGTTTCACACGATCCATCGATATAAACCCGATTAAACAGGAAAGGGCGGAATTTTTCCCGCGCGGTAGATGATACTGGCCATACATTTCAAAGGCAATTTTAATGTATGCAAACAGAATAATTATAAGTAACAATATGATATCTAGTAAAACTAAAAACACATATGATTTATTGTGTTAGAGTGTAGTAGTAGTGCTGTATTGCATAGTTGTTAGATGTAACATGCGAGAACGTGTAGAGATGTAGTTTTGGAGGGCCAACAGAGAGAAAAGCGTAATCTGGTCACCGAACTTCAGAATAAGCTGATTACGGTCACTATATACGTTTTGCGGTGATTATACGGTCACTTACTCACGGTTCGGCATCGGATTGCACTGTGTTGACCAGCCAAATAGTCTGCGTGGCGCCATGTTGACTAGTTAAATTGACCACGTTCCTTGTGGGTCCCACCTGTCAATTCGCATAGGGAAAAGGTCAAATAAACACAAATTTACGCAGGCACGACAAGACTCCAACCCATGCGCGGGAATCACCTGGATGTGTATGTGTCTGTCAGGGCCTCATGTGTGCGCACGCATGTTTAGGTTGAGCACTTGAGCGTGAGAGTGTGTGTTGGTCGTGTGGTGTACTGGTGTGTGCATGCATACGTGCGTGTGTGTGTGAGTGTTGCATGCGTGCACTACTAGGGAAAAGCCTAGCAGCGCGGGTTTTGAGCCTATTAGTAGCGCGGGGGCCGGCGTTACTAATAAGGCACTACAGCTAACTTATAGCAGTAGCGCGGGTGCCACCCGCGCTACTACTACGTCCTTTAGTAGTAGCGTAGGTAAAAACACGCGCTACTACTACCAGCGCGGGTTTTTTTTGAATTTTTTTGAAAAAATATTTCAATTTTTTCCCTAATTTTCAAATTTCTGAATTATTTTAACCTCAAATCTCTAATCACCCCTCATCACTGCTCAATTTAATCTCTAATCACCCTCATCATTCCAAATCATCTAACTTCTCGGACGGTCACCCATCCTCTCACTACTCCAGCCTGAGCACGCTTAACTTCCGGGTTCTATTCTCCCTTGTTTCCAAGTCTGCACTTGTTGTTTTCCTGACAATAGTAAGATGTCAATCCTATTAACCTCAGGAATTTAGCTTGAGCATGAAGTCACACATTTCACTATTTGAGTTTGAAACTATTGTTCTAAAAAATTAGTAACACTAAAATTTCTTGAATAATTAGTTTGACCATAGTTTGACCACAGTTTGACCACAGTTTAGCCATAGTTTGACCAGATTTGACCAAAATTCAAAAAAACTAAAATAATTATTTAGTAACACTAATATTCTAGAATAATTAGTTTGACCATTGTTTGACCATAGTTTGACCACACAGTTTGAATTTTTTTCGATTTTTTCCACTCTAGATCTTAAAAGCCCCGTAACTTTTTTCTGTTTGGTTTTTGAGGATTTTGAAAATGTTTAATGGGAGTTAAATCTGGATGTAACTTTTCGAGTAGATGATTTTTCATATAAAAAACTTTTTCATCCGAGTTAGTATGCAAAAGTTAAGCCCATTTTTACAAATTCTCGAGAGATTTTGCAAATAAAGTCGAAATTCATATTTGCAAAATTTCCCAACAACTAGACCACATATCACATGGGAAACTTATTTTCTTTTATTTTTTGACATTTTCATCATTTTCTTTTATTTTTTTAAAACTGAAAAGGCGATCCACAGGGGGGGGGGTAGAGTTTGAAAACGGGACCTTTAGTAGTAGCGCGGTTTTTTACCCCCTCGCTACTACTATGGCACCACTTAGTAGTAGCGAGGGCTAAAAACCAACGCTACTGCTATCAAACTTAGTAGTAGCGACGTTTTAAAAACCCGCGCTACTACTATGGCATGTCCCGGGGGGCACGGTAGAGACCGCTTAGTAGTAGCGAGGGTTAAAAACCCGCGCTACTGCTACTTAGTAGTAGCGAGGTTTAAAAACCTACGCTACTGGTAAGTAGCAGTAGCGAGGGTTTTTAACCCTCGCTACTAGTAACTTTCTGTGTATAGGCTTTTCCCTAGTAGTGGTGCGTGGCTGCGTGTGTACGTGTGAGTGTTGCGTGCGTGCGTGCGTGCGTGGGTGCATGTGTTTGTGTGAGTGTTGCGTGGATGCAGTTCGTGTGCATGCGTGCGTGTGTGTATAATCACCACACCAGCTCCTGTGTGTTAAAACATACGGCTCAGCATACCAATACAAGGCCACCTTATCCGCTGTGCCCGCGGTCATGAACCACCGTCCAAATATATTTTTGTCGTTTGTTTTCATTCTTACTAGCAAGATGCCCGTGCATTGCACATAACATCAAGATGCATTTGTATGGCTAGTTTATCTTGTGAGAGAAAAGGATGAACGAGGGAAGGCCTTATTTGCAAATGTGGAGAGGTGTGTGGGTACCTTTTTGCAAAATTGCCATAATTTCTTTCCTATCCATCAGATATAAATCGGACGGCCTATATTGCAGGATGGCGGCACACCATCATCACCAACTGTGTTTTTTATAAGTGTATTTTATGTATTTTATAATAATGCAGATGTAGAGTAGATACAAGTCGACAGGTGGGCACGATGGTAGTGAGATAATGTGATGCAACAATAGAGGTGCCACGTGGAGCGTTTAACTGGTCAACTAGTCATGTCATGAGCAAATACAGAGTTGTACGGTGAGCCCGTGACTGTATAATAACCACTAAACGTAAATGGTGACTATAATGAGTGGATTCTGAAGTCCAATGTACGTATCGTGCTTTCGCTTCAAATACAATGATCGTCATTGCATATATCGCGAGAGAAAGATGAAACATGCGTGAATTTTCTGGGGGCTTATTTTTAGAGGACCTGGAGATAGCTTTGTGTGCATACGTGAAAGGGGCGTACA